>NC_069500.1:865198877-865401377 GCF_027579735.1 Bombina bombina
GGCCCAGCCAGAGCCCAGACCTGAATCCAATTTATAATCTGTGGGGTGATCTGAAGAGGGCTGTGCACAGGAGATGCCCTCACAATCTGACAGATTTATAGTGTTTTTGCAAAGAAGAGTGGGCAAATCTTGCCAAGTCAAGATGTGCCATGCTGAAAAACTCATACCCAAAAAGACTGAGTGCTGTAATAATATCAAAAGGTGTTTCAATAAAGTATTAGTTTAAGGGTGGTCACACTTATGCAACCATATTATTTTAGTTTTTTATTTCCCTTTACCTAAAAGATTTCAGTTTGTTTTTCAATTGAGTTGTACAGTTTATAGGTCACATTAAAGGTGGAAAAAGTTCTGAAATGATTTATCTTTGTCTCATTTTTTTTACATCACAGAAACCTGACATTTTAACAGGGGTGTGTAGACTTCTTATATCCACTGTAGCTTTTAAAGGCATGTCAATCTTTCTACACCCTGCTGCACAGAGCACCCCATATTAGAGGTCTCAGCTGGGCAGGTAAATAGTGAATGGGATCTAAGAAAGGAATGACTGTCTTTTAAATAAGGTAAAGTGATTACAGGCATGCAGAGTTTCTGCATACAGATAGAAAGGTATATTCAGGGGAAACGCGGCAAAGACCTACTACACCCTGCTGCTACTGGCACCTCATAACTGAGGTATACACCACTGGGCAGGTTAGAGAGTTGGGATCTAAGTGGTCAGTGCAGTCTTGCCCTCAGGATATGTACAATTCAGCATATATATGCATGATAACCAATATAATAGCATATGCAGTTTATCACACACAGTCTGGATGGAATGCTGTATAAGGTCATATGTATTTAGTTCATCAAAGAGTTCAAGCAAGGAATGCAAACAGTTGCGGTTAGTATCCAGTAAGCTAGCAAGCGTAAAGATGCCCAGAGAAATGCTGCTCGTTAGTATGTAAGCATGTATGCCTAATTCTCAACTCCTTGTTGTTGTCAAATGAACAAATTCGTCCCCTCGACAGGGTAATATTTCAATGCCAGTGCACAGTATGATAGCTGATGCGCACAATTCAATGGCAGATAGTAATAAAGGACCATACGACCTGTAAGTTACAGTGAATATCCAGATATATGCTAAGCCGTTCTTGGCCTTAGTATGATAGCGGCAAGTTGCTCCAAACTTCTTCGTTATGCCTGTAAAAAAAAACGTGGATACGTGCTGGAAAGAGGCCTCATCAAAGCCCAGAGGGCAGTCTATTTTTTTAAAGTGAGGTCCATCTATCCCTATCCTTCTATCCTTCTATCCCTGTCTCTAGCCCTCTATCTCTGTCCCTATCCCTCTATCCCTTTCCCTATATCCCTCTATCCCTGTCCCTATCCCTCTATCCCTCTCCCTATGTCCCTCTATCCCTGTCCCCCATCCCTGTCCCTCTGTCCCTATTCCTCTGTCCCTGTCCTTTTATCCCTGTCCTGTCAATATCCCTATCCCTTTGTCCCTATCCTTTTATCCCTGTCCCTATACCTCTATCCCTGTCCCTTTGTCCCTATCCTTTTATCCCTGTCCCTATACCTCTATCCCTGTCCCTTTGTCCCTATCCGTCTGTCCCTATTGAGGCCGCTGTATATCACTAATAACCAATAGAGGGTGCTGTATATCACTAAACCAACAGAGGGCGCTGTATATCATAACAGCCAATAGAGGGCGCTGTATATCATAACAACCAATAGAGGGCGCTGTATGTAACTAACAATCAATAGAGAGCTCTGTATATCACTAACAACCAATATAGGGTGCTGTATAATTTATTGAGGATATTCAGCTCCCAAATTTGAAAATGCAATCAAATAGTTCTAAAAGAGTCTATTTAGTAAATCCTGTTTTTAGTTGCAAATCATCTGTGGGTAGTTTTGATTTGCATATTTAAATTTATATTCTTTTTATATTCTTTCTAAGTCTTCTCAAGTAAAATAAAGAGTGCACAGGTATATGATTTGTATATGCAACACTTACTATTTTTATTTGTAAACTTATACTTAAATGTAATGCTGGAGTGCTTGGTAGTTTATTAATGACCACCAATTAATTACTGATAGTTTAAGTCTCTGATAAGAACAATACTGAAAATTGATATTATAAAGGTGTAATGACATATACTATACCACACCTCTTTACTAGACAGCACTAAATGATTAGCTATAAGAATTACACTTTATAGAATTTTACAGGTTGTATTATTTATACATGTGTAAGGACTTTTCTGTCACAGCCATGAGAGATAACTTTACATATATGGTAATTAGCTGTCAATCCCTGACTTAGAATCATAATAATTTGTTGCTAGATTTTGGTCTTTTTTTATGTATAGGTTGCAGATCATCTCCAAAATTTTGCTTTTTATTTTGGTGCTTCATATTACCCAGAACATTTACGATTTGAGGATATTCAGATCCTAAAACTGAAAATGTGATAAAATAGCTGTAAAAGAATCTAACTAAAGCCTGTTATTATACGCAAAGCATTGATGGGTAGTTTAATTTGCATATTTAAATTTATGCTAATATATGTGCCATCTATATATTCTTACAGTCTCCTCAAGATCAATAAATATTTAGCATATAAATATTTATATATATATCTCTAACCTCTATATATCTATCTATCAGTTTGCTATAAGCAGTGATGTATTGTATATCATGAACAGCCAATAGAGAATGCTTTATATACCAAACAACCTCTAAGACTGCTATTTGTTTTTGTTATATGATCTACCAATAGAGAATGCTTTATATCCCTAACAACCAATAGTGCTGTTTTTTTGTGTTAGTGACATACAGTGCCCTCTGTTGGTTATTCGTGATATACAGCACTCTCTGTTGGTTGTTAGTGATATACAACGCCCTCTATTGGAATTATTTATGAACAGGCTCTTAGAGATATTTGTTAAGATTTTTGATTTGGGAACTGAAAAAAAAAATCACATAAAACCTGCAAGCTACACAAGGGGAGTCCAATACCTAATACAAAGTTGTTGTTTTTTTCCTTCTATACACTTTACTAAATATTTCATTTTTATACCTAGTGTAAATAAAACAATAAGCTTACATATTTCAAAGATTTAGTTTCAATTTGATGTTATAAAGCAGTGATAATCTATAGACCGCCAATAATAAAACATGAATTAAAAGCTTGCCATAAACCGTGATGTATTGTATATCCCTAACAACCAATAGAGAATGCTTTATATCCCTAACAACCAATAGAGAGTGCTATTTCTTTTGTTATATGAAAAACCATTAGAGAATGCTATCCCTAACCTCCAATAGAGGGTGCTCTCTCTGTTAGGTATTCATAATATAAAGCACTTTCTTTTGTTAGTGATATACAGTGCCCTCTGTTGGTTGTTATTCTGCTTGAAGAGACTTTTAGAATGAATATATTGCAAATATTAGCATAGATTTGAATATGCAAATTAAATTACCCATAGATCCTTTGCGTGTAAAAGACTATTCTTAGACTCTTTAATAAATATTTAATAATGTTTGCCAGATTTGGGAGCTGAATATCCTTAAATATTGTGTCTGATATGAATCACCAAAATAGATTATAAAGAAAAAAAAATTCATTTGGAATCTGCAAGTTACACAAGAGGAGTCTAATGTCTAATACAAAATTTTATATATTACAATATCAATATTGGATTCAATGTAAATAATACATTGACCATTTCAGTTTCTGTACTTTGATGAGGTGTTAAATACAATATATATCTTTTGAAAGTGTCAATGACAACAACCTTTCTAGAAAACTTATTTGAAATTTCTAAAACTTTCTTCTCCTAGTCGTAAATCGGCGTTAAATACTTTAAAAAAATATTTTGTGCAAGATTCATGATGTTAAGATTAGGAAGTAGAAAGTGACCACTGACTAAGTTTAATTGAAGATTTATTGCATAACGCAGACAAACTTAATCTAGGCTAAACTATTTTATGTATTCAATCTTCATTGTACTTGAGGAGGCTTTTAGAATGAATAAATATATATTAGCATACATTTGAATATGCAAATTAAAATTACCCATAAATACTCTGCATGTAAAAACAGACTTTTAGAGCTATTTGATAATGTTTGCCAGATTTGATATATGAATATCCTTAATAAATGTTCAGTCTGATATGAGTCACTAAAACAGAGAAAAAAAATAAATAAAAATCACATAAGACCTGCAAGCTACACAAGAGGAGTCCAATAGCATTACCTAATACAAAGTTTTTCTTATTTTATATACATATTGCATTTTAATACCTAGTGTATATATAAAACAATATATACTTAATTATTCCAAAAATTTAGTTTTAATTTGATGTTATGAAGCAGCACTGATAATCTATAGACTGGCAATAATAAGTCATGAATTAAGATCTTGCAATAAAGTTATGTATTGTATACCCTGAACAGCTAATAGAGAATGCTTTATATCCCTAACAACCAATAGAGGGTGCTATTTTTTGTTGTTGTTATATGAACAACCAATAGAGGGTGCTATTTTTTGTTAGTGACATACAGTGCCCTCTGTTGGTTATTCATGATATACAGCATCCTCTATTAATTGTTAGTGATATACAGCGCCCTCTGTTGGTTGTTATTCTACTTGAAGAGACTTTTAGAATGAATATATTGCAAATATTAACATAGATTTGAATATGCAAATTAAATTACTCATAGATCCTTTGTGTGTAAAAGCGTCTTCTTAGACTCTTTTAGACATATTTAATAATGTTTGCCAGATTTGGGAGCTGAATATCCTTAAATATTTTGTCTGATATGAATCAGTAAAATAGATTAAGAAAAAAAAATTCATATGGGATCTGCAAGTTACACAAGGGGAGTCTAATGTCTAGTACAACATTTTACATACTACAATTTCAATCGAGTATTCAGTGTAAATATTAAATTGACCATCAGTTCCTGCACTTCAATGATGTATTAAAGACAGTATGAATTCTAGAACGCTTATTTGAAATTTCTAAAACTTTTCTAGTGATCTCAAATCGGAGTTAAATATTTTGTAGAAATATTAGTAAGTAACAATCAGTGTGAGCAGGTTGGATGGAACTTTAAGATAAGATCTTAACTATAGTATGATAAGGGCAAGAGGAGTATACAGCAAGACGTCAGGAAAATAAGCATGCCCTGCTAAAGGTAATCTGAGGGAGGAGATGATAATGTAGCCAGCCACCGGCAGAAAGAGAATAAAAATGCAGCGTAACACACAATATGAGAAAGTATCCAATATTTTTTAAAAAAATATAGTATCATATAAATATATTAGGCAAAATAAATAAAACTATAAAAAAATATTTTAAAATTAATTTAAAAAAAACTATGCAAATTAAGGGCTATGCAAAGCAGTGCTTACTGATCCTCATCCGGAACGATAGTTACACAACCTAAAGCATTAGGGACTGAATAGGCTGCTACACTCCAGTGACTTAACTGCTCATATGCAAATTAGTATGTACGTTCATGAGAAATGATTTACGAGTCGATCAAGATTGGAAGTAATGCACATAACCAAAGACAGGTAAAGAGGTGGGTGGAGCTTGGTGGCCATTTTAAACTGATAAAAAGAAAAACGTTTTCACAATTACAGTTATTGCTTTCTAGCTGGTGTACCATTGACCTGGTTCAGGACACTTGTTTATTATGTTTAAGCAGGTAGGTAAAAAGTATGATAGGGTGTAGACTGTCCCTTTAAGACAAGAAATGTCTGGAGTTCCGCTGGGGGGCCAGAGGGTAACTATTTCACTCTATGCGGACGATATTGTTCTATTTCTCCAAGACACTAATGTAAATATCCCTAAATGTCTTGGAATTATTAAGAGCTTTAGTCAATTTTCGGGATACAGAATTAACTCTAAGAAATCAGAGTTACTTTGGATCAAGAAAACGAGGCAAAGTTATGTTCAACATACATTTAGAGAAGTGGATTGCATTAATTATTTAGGCATTAAAATCAGCAAGAACCCCAAAGAGTGGTACCACTTAAATTACGGTGAATTTTTCAATAATCTACAAGAGAGGCTAGAAAGATGGAATATATACTATTTGTCTCTATCGGCAAAAATTATGCTGATAAAGACAATAGTATTCCCTCAGCTATTATTTCTGATGCAAAATTTACCATTCCTTATCTCTAAACAAGATTTGGGCAGATATAAAAAAGCATGTAATAGCTTCATATGGGGGAAGAAGATACCTAGAATAGCCTTTGAGAAACTTACACAAGGTAAGAAATATGCTGGCCTCGCACTGCCCAGTATTAGTCACTATAACATTGCCGCACTTATTAAATTCGGGATTGATTGGATTACAGAGGCAAACTATGTCACTTACTATGAGATAGAGTCTGCAATAATAGCTCCATTTGACCTTAAGGCAATTCTACATCATTCGTACCATAGATTACCAAGTAAAATAAGTAATCTGACTACGTTTTCTAGTGTGGTACAAGCGTGGCAAAAATTCTGTACTCTCAGGGGCCAAGATTTTCAATTGTCAAAGTATCTGCCTATTGTTGGGACCCCAGATTTTTCACCTGGGTTTTATAACGAGATATTTAAAAATTGGAGGCAAAAAGGGATAGTTTATTTTTCTCAGCTAGTGTCAGGAGAAAGGGGGATAATACAAACCTTTGAGGCCATAGCGAGGGAGTTTCATTTACCAACAAATAACTTCTTTGCATATTTGCAAGTCAGAAGCTTCCTATCTGAAATGCTACGGAAGTACAGATTGGTTTGGGACCCTGGAATTGAATCAGGTCTTAAATTATATAAGGCAGGTAAACACGCACTATCTTACTGGTATCAGGGAATTCAGGCAGTATCAGGGGAAACACATTTGGATAATCTAAAAGAAAAATTAACAAAAAACTTTGGGCCAATACATAGGGAGGAAATTATACAGAGTTTTGCCCGGGCCAGAGAAGCAACATCATTAGTAAGCTGGAGGGAATCGCAGTTTAAACTGATGAACAATTTTTACCTGACACCTTATAGAATTGCCAAATGGCGGCAGGGAGGGCAGAAAGAGATTTGTTCAAAGTGTAATCTTGAGAAGGCTGGGTTAAAACACTGCCTTTGGGAATGCCCGAAGATTGGGCAGTTCTGGCGCAAAGTGCAATATTGGTTAAACAGATTTTTACAGGAAAGAGTGGAAATTCTTCCAAGCGATGTATTCTTTTTAAGGAAAGACTCCAGAACAATAGGGGACAGGTTACTTATAAATACGGCCATTTTGGCCGCACGGAACTTAATTTTTAGGAGCTGGAAGTCACCAGCCCCCCTTAGATTAGGAGAATTCATAAGCAGCATGAAATTACAGATGACAGTAGAAAGATATGGTTTAACGCGCGCTGCTGAAAAACAGTTCAGAAGGTTCTTTGAGAAGTGGAAAGGCATAGTTTTATCATGGCCATGCGAAACTCAGCGGCAGTTTATTGCTCCATTAAGGAACTGGCCTTTGTTGATTATGCTGATTGTAGAGGAAGTGTTGCCCCATAACTGGTTATAAAAGTGAGGAGGGGGGGGCCCCGGTCTGGCGTGGAGGTTTCGGGGGGGGGGGGAGAGGGGAGAGAGATTTTTCCTTTCTTTTTTTTTTTTATTTTATTTTTTGTGCACTCCTGTTAAGAGGGCAGAGTGCTGTATTCAGATATCGAGAAATATTTAAGGTTTGGAGGTTATTTTAATGAGTACTTAGATCAAAAGGAAGAAAGAGATATAGAAAAAATAGGAATCAACAGATTTCATTCTCAGGGATAAGGTGAGCAGGAACATGTCTCGTTTGTTTAAAGAAGGTACAAATTATGTAGCAAGCTGCTGTTTTTTTTGTTTTTTTTTCTTTCTATATATAAGATGGTATTATGTATATGATATGTTATATTTTGCCTTTCTGCTGTCATTTATCCCGTGCCATTTGATCATGAGATTTTCCTTTCTTGGTTGTTATTTGATGGATTCTTAATAAATTTGATTTGAAAAAAAAAAAAAAGATGCATCAAATGGTATTTTATAATTTTTTTAAGGCTCATTAGTAGAAACTTTTGGGCAGTAATATACTAGGGATCTACATCCCCATCATAATATTGACAGTTGTGTTTCTTTAACCCCTTTGTGCTGGTACAATAGTTGTTGACATTGAAACGAAGTTCCGATGTAAACGCTATTAGTAAAAATGAAATCACACGGTCGTCAATGCGGTCACATGGTTTCAAGGCTGGGATCAGATCATGGGAGACTGCCTCTCCTGCTAGGTACACCCCACAGGCTGATCCCTGCCTACATCAATGAGGGAAGATGCAGGACACAGTATATGGTAGTACGTTCCATGCCATCCTAACGGCGTTAAAGCCCAGCACGAAACATCCAAACGGTGTGAAGGGGTTAATGATTTCTCTACCTGCAGTTTGTAGAACTGAATTAAAACTATAAATAAATACATGTATGTATTTAAATCTGATCTGTGGCCTAAGGGAAAAAGTATATTGGAGGGACGCAAACATCTCATAGTTTGATAGGCCTGTAGATAAAGCCAAGTAGGGGGGGGGGGGGTGACTGAATTAGATAGGGAGATTTTTTTTTTTTTTACAATACTCATGAGTGTTAAATTTTAAAAGAAATCCACAGTGAAAAGTATTTTTATCCTTTTCATGAAATTTGAGAACAGTAGATATGCATTTAATTCTCACTGATGATCTTGTCATGCATTTGCTATAGACATTGTTATTTTTTCTTTTTTTAAATTTGGTTCAACGTTAAAGGGACATTCCAGTCAAAATTGAAATGCCCATAGAAGAATTACATCTTTGAATAAAAACATATTTGTTACATGCATGTATTGGCAAAAATGTTATAACTGATTAAGTGTTAACATATTTCTTTGCGCGTGCATGTGAAGCATAGCTAGATATTCCAAGTGCACCAGCATTTTATATACTGCAGCTGCTCCGAGCACCAGTGGGGCTTGTTTCGTGTCAGCAATTAACAAACTGAGTCATTCCCAGATGGTACAAGCATCTTAAGCTCTCTGTGCAAGTGCTGTGCTTAAAATGCTGGTGCACGGTGCATACTTAAATACACTTTTGAAACAGCTATAGCTTTTATTAGAAGCATTTTTGCTAATACATGTATATTACAAACATGCTTCTATTCAAAACTGAAATGCATCCATGTGAATTCCAATTTTAGCTGGAATGTCCCTTTAATTTATATTATGGAACTTAAAGGGACATTAAACACTTGTCATTAGGGTTTTTTGTTTTTTTTTAGTCATAATGCCGTTTTAGTTTTTAAAATGCAAATCACATTTTTTTTTATTATAGGTGTTCCTATTTTTTATTTTTTTTACATTTACTTGTGCTTTGTTCCTGCTCCCTGACGAATCTGTGCAGACATGGTGAAGTCTGTGCTTATTGCTGTGAGCGTGCACGCATGTAGACATTGCTCTCACAGCATAAGTAAAAAAAACTTCTGCTGCTATAACATTTGCAGGGATTATCTTTAGCTTTTTTTTTTTTTTGCACAATAATAGATTTTTAAGCAGCATCAGCTATTGATTGCTATATAGCTAATACAATTACATTTATTATTTCAAGTTTAATTTATGTATGTTATTTATTCATTCCTATGTGCACATTTAAAATATTTTTTCTCTCTGGTGAGAAGGGAAAATAAGTTCTTGTAGTGCAAGGGAAAGAGGGATGGGTTAGGGATCTGTCGCCCAGCGAGGCAGCTTCTGTGTCCTAATCATCTGCTGTCTGAATTCTGAAACAATAAGCTGTGTGCCGCCCTTCTTACCCCTCACCTTTCTCTCCAAGCCCCCCCCCCCCTCCCCTCCGTTCAAGCCTGTCAGAGTGTTTGCTGATCGGACATTATGCAAATCTGTTGCATTCCTAGGCTGTGATTTGCGGCTCTGCCCGGCAGCTCACACTCTCTGTGCTCGCATGTGATAGGGAATAGGCATTAGGAAGATCAGAGCAGATACTGTAGGGAAAGCTTTGTTTGACTTTTGTTAGGGGTAGGGAAATGTCAGCCAAAGAATGTAGTCCTGTTCCGTACACAACAGGGATAAATGACCAGACAGAGACAGCCAAGCACTGCAGTATAAGTTTTATGTGGCTGCAAATTACCCTTTTCTCCGTAGATTCTTACAGCTAGCTTCAGAGAAAGTAAATTCCTCTAACACAGCTGTCAATCAGTAACATTGGCTCCACTGAATGTATGAAGCTCGTTCACAAGGTTGCTGAGTACGAGCCTCATAGATTCTGTGGAGACTGCTCTCTTTGTATTTGCGGTAGTGGAAATGGGTGCGCACATTACGTGACAGGCATCAGCTGTAACGTGCGTTACAAGATGGCGGCGATCATTACTTTTAATAGGCGGTGGTTTAGGTAAGTATTTGAAACAGAAATAAATATTAAAAGGGTAATAAAAAAAAAGGAAAAACACAATAAAGATGCAAATCAGTAACTATTTTATTAAAAAAAAAACTTAATATGAGAAACCAGAAGGTGTTTAGGGTCCCTTTAAGTTTATTGTAGTAAAGAAAAATGTAAATATGTCCAAACATCAACTTTATATTGTACAGGCCACAATATGCTAATTTCTAATACCTTATTTTTTCCTCTCTCTTTATTCCAGGTATACCACCCTGTCCTATAGAGCCCCTGAAATGATCAACCTTTATGGAGGGAAACCAATTACCACAAAAGCTGATATCTGGGTGAGAAATAGATCCTATTAATATGCCTGAAAATATTTTGTAATTCCTTTGGAAGTGGAACAGCTGCTCGTGTAGACTGTGGAAACTGCCCGTTCCACTAATATCAGTCCATAAAAATATATTGTCCACAGCACTAGAATAAATATAAAAAGTCTTTATTTGACAAAAAGACTAGCAACGTTTCGTGATCAATATCACTTAATCATGCTATACACACAGTGCATAGAAAATGCCTCTTTTTAAACTACTTAGCTTGGCGCCATTCAAAAAACTACCTCTAGCGCCACCTTGTGTTTTTTTTAAAACATAATCATTACTATACAAAAATTTAAATCCTAATTCTTTTAAACATTACATCTTTAAATTTGATGTCATCTTTAACCCCTTGAGTGCTAATGACGGCTCAGAACCGTCATTAGCACTCAACTACTTTTTTTGCAATCTGGGGGCCCCTACCAGCTCCTACCCTGGCGATCGGGCCTGCATAGTGACAGGCAATGCCGGGGCTTCCCGTAACGTGTGGTGACATCACGTGCAATATTTAAAATTGTCAATACAAAATATAGGGAAAGGGGGCATGCTGCTTAGATACCTGTATCTCAGGGATCTAAGCAACTACAGACCCCCAGGTAATCGCCTAACCTTTCCAATGGTATAACTCTTGGGGATCTGGGGGGAAAATTAAAAAAAAATGTTTTTTGAAAATAGTAAAAAACTGAAAAATATTAAATTCAGCTTAGCACTCAAAGGGTTAATGAAAATCCAAAAGAATATATACAATGTTTTAATGCAATACCACCAAACTGACCTATATCACAATTCACACATTTATTTAAACTTATTAAAGTTTAAATTTCAAGAAAAGATATTGTCCCTAAACCTTTTATCAGAATACCGACCAAACTCACTTTTTAATCCATTTGGGACCATTGTCCCTAACTTATTTATCCAATACATTTCTTTCTGTTTAAGGAGTTTTTTACGATTAACTCCCTTCCTCTGTGGGCCCACATGATCAATTATTTGCCATCTCAGTTGGCTTATACAGTGCCACTTTTCTAAAAAGTGGTATGATACCGGAGCCTCCCTGTCACCACATCTAATATTGAAGTGGTGCTGGCTCATTTTGTCTTTGACTTTTCTCCCCGTCTCTCCAATATAGGTGAGGGAAAACGGACACTTTTATTAGATAAACAGCAAATGTTGTCTCACATGTAAAGAAATGTCTAATAACTCATTTTTGGCCACTTCTGGGGTGGAAAAACTCTTTTCTTTTGATTATTGAGCTACAGCTCTTACATCCCAAACAGGGATAACAACCAAAATTTCTTTTACCCAAAAATCTTTGTTCTTTCTGCTTAGTGGGGCCTATGTCAGATTGATAAAATGGTCCCTTAAATTTCTGACTCTCTTATATGCAATAATGGGTCTTTCTTGGAACTCTCTAACCTGACTGTTGCATTTTTGGAGAATAGGCCAATGTTTATTTATTATTTTAGCTATTTGTTTGCCATGAGTACTATATTGTGATGAAAAAAAAAACATTCTATTCTTATTATCTACCTTTGAGATCAATGTCTCTAAATTATTGCTACATCATCCAATACTGCCTGTGGGTATCCTCTGTCTAGAAATTTCTTTTGCATTTCCTGAGATCTTTTAACCAAATTGTTGTGGTTCAGTGACTATCCTCTGTACATTTATCAATTGGCTTTTTGGGAGATACTCTAGTAGATTACGTGGGTAAAAGCTATTATATTGTAGTAGTGTATTCCTATCGGTTTTCTAGATAGGAGAGTGAATAGGGGCGTTGTTTCCAGCTTAAGGGATCATGCGTATCTATGTGACTTTATAAAAAGTGAAATATGAAGTGCCAATATTAATATATTAAAAAAAAAAAAAATTTTTTTTTTTTATAAAACTTAATGTGATTAAATTAGTTCTAAAGTCTCTCTACTTAGTGTATACTTAGTGTATTTTGGTAGGAAGCTGTGTGAATAAAAAGTGAAATGTTTTAACCTAAAACCGTGTTTTGCACTGTGTTATCAGAGTGTATATATCCCTTATATTAATGGGTGTAAGTGTAAAAAATGACAGTATATGGAGTCAAGACGTACCATCCAAAATTAATTACAATTTATTAAAATATTAGTTAAAATATAAAACTTCTATATTAGACTGTTTACAAGTTCCTCTAAAATAAACTATGGGATGTCTCCCAAATGCATAAAACAATATATATTAAACCTTTACATCTATATGTATATATCGTAGCAATTGCTGGCTAAAGACTTTATAACGGTAAAGTAACAATGAAGCTAACTTAAAAACCTTTTAAATAGTTACTTTGTCTTAGTTGACCTTTGATCTTTACTTAACAGAAATTTCAACACTTCATATTTGGGTGAAGATATAAAAAAAGCTAAAAACCTTATTTATACTTTACAATTATTGGTCTAGCAAATCATTTTCTTAAATAATATGCAGTTTTGGTTTTGCACAGTCCGTGGTAAACAAACTTTTTTTGTGAGACTGCTCTTAGTGCCTTGCACGCAGTCAGAGTCTTTACAAATATCAACGTATGGTGATGCGAATGTAATCAAACTTTTAGTACACACTATTTTTGGGGGTTTACTTGCTTTCTTGTCTCAGTACTCACAGATCCCTTTGATTTCACCGCTGTGTTTATCGGATCAACCTGTGACTTCTGACTGCAATCCTTCTCGCTTTGCCGCCTCTGTTCGGCGTCTGACGTCACGCTCCCTTTAGGGAGGATAATTTCCCAAGACACCGCTACTTGTATCTCCGTTAGTAGCTCAGGTGGAAAAAAGGTTAAAGATGGAACTGCACTTAGTGCTTTAGCACGCAGTTCTTAAGGTGGATTTAAAAGGTGGAGATGGCAATGCCAATAGTAAAGTGCACAACCCGGGTTATGAATACGAATTTTGCAGTTCTTCTTTATAATTTTGCAATGCTCCTCAGTCTGTGTATAAGTCACCCAGCTCGACGCGTTTCGCTCTGTTAAGAGCTTTATCAAGATGCTGGTGACTCATGGTTGCTTCTATTTAAATATCTTGCATGTTTTCTATTGGTCCTTCCTTAATTTTCATTAAAGGTGGAAATTTTCGATTTCTTAGTAACCCCCATAGTATGTCTAAATTCTCATTTTCTCCAACATAGGTGTGTCCGGTCCACGGCGTCATCCTTACTTGTGGGATATTCTCTTCCCCAACAGGAAATGGCAAAGAGCCCAGCAAAGCTGGTCACATGATCCCTCCTAGGCTCCGCCTACCCCAGTCATTCTCTTTGCCGTTGTACAGGCAACATCTCCACGGAGATGGCTTAGAGTTTTTTAGTGTTTAACAAAAACATTAACCAGGAGATTATCGTACCTTCTCTGTGTCCGAAACCAGTTTCAAAGAAGGAACGATTGTTGCACAATTTGGATGTTGTTCGCGCTCTAAAATTCTATTTAGATGCTACAAAGGATTTTAGACAAACATCTTCCTTGTTTGTTGTTTATTCCGGTAAAAGGAGAGGTCAAAAAGCAACTTCTACCTCTCTTTCTTTTTGGATTAAAAGCATCATCAGATTGGCTTACGAGACTGCCGGACGGCAGCCTCCCGAAAGAATCACAGCTCATTCCACTAGGGCTGTGGCTTCCACATGGGCCTTCAAGAACGAGGCTTCTGTTGATCAGATATGTAGGGCAGCGACTTGGTCTTCACTGCACACTTTTACCAAATTTTACAAGTTTGATACTTTTGCTTCTTCTGAGGCTATTTTTGGGAGAAAGGTTTTGCAAGCCGTGGTGCCTTCCATTTAGGTGACCTGATTTGCTCCCTCCCTTCATCCGTGTCCTAAAGCTTTGGTATTGGTTCCCACAAGTAAGGATGACGCCGTGGACCGGACACACCTATGTTGGAGAAAACAGAATTTATGTTTACCTGATAAATTACTTTCTCCAACGGTGTGTCCGGTCCACGGCCCGCCCTGGTTTTTTTAATCAGGTCTGATAATTTATTTTCTTTAACTACAGTCACCACGGTACCATATGGTTTCTCCTATGCAAATATTCCTCCTTAACGTCGGTCGAATGACTGGGGTAGGCGGAGCCTAGGAGGGATCATGTGACCAGCTTTGCTGGGCTCTTTGCCATTTCCTGTTGGGGAAGAGAATATCCCACAAGTAAGGATGACGCCGTGGACCCGACACACCGTTGGAGAAAGTAATTTATCAGGTAAACATAAATTCTGTTTTTTTAAGGTGGATTTTCTATATCCATCTCCATTCGTAGAAATAGTCACTTTTTTTATTGCCCCAGTAGTGTGTCTAAATCACCAATATTTTGTTTATAGGTAGATTTTACTTTTGTTCATTTATTCCAATTTTATATAATAATTGTCTATACATTTACATCAGCATATTAACCATTAAAAAGGAGCTAATAACTATATATTACATCAATAGTTTACATAAATCTAGGTCTTATAACAGAAGTATCTTTCTTTTCTATTACACCTTTATTTTAACTATTAAAAAGAGAGCTGGTGGATGTATATAACACCAGGCAATACTTAACATAAACCTAGGTTTCGTTATATTCTATTGGGAGTTGCAGTTAACTCTTTACTTTCTTATTATTGTTGGAGTCCCTCTAAAAAATGTTTCTATATGGAAAAGTAATTAATCTTGTGATGGAAGATATTCTCTATATAAACTAGATATCGTTTTAACTGATTTTAGGATATATTATTTTATTTTGTTGAACCATTACATAAAAAAGGAAATATGATATAAATATGATTGTATTGAAAAGAAAAGTTAGAAAATATTAGAAAATATAAAGAATGAGTTCTTGTTATATAGGTATTTTTTGTTATATAGGTATTTTTTATTCAAAGAGAAAAGGGGAGAGATCTAGTTCTGAATTTAGTCCATGTGGAAATAGAGTATTATATTTATATATCAGCTCTGCTTCTTTTATTTTCAGTTTCTTTTCTATGTTTCCTCCCCGCCAATGTTTATGTACCTTTTTGATTCCCCAGTATGTCAAATCCTTTGTATTGCTTTTGTGTACTGTTTTAAAATGTTTATAAAGATGAGTATTTTCTATACCATTTTTTATGTTGTTTAGATGTTCTCTGATACGATCTTTGACCATTCTTTTGGTCTCTCCGATGTAAAATAAATTACAGGAGCATCTTAATACATAGATAATATTTTTTGTGGAGCATCTTATGGTATCTTTTATTGAAAATATTTTATCTGAACCATTGATTTTAAGGTTTGTTATTTTCTTGCTGAAACCACAGGCTTTGCAGGAGTAACAAGGGAAAAAACCATTGATACTCCTACCCATTAGATCTTTTTGTATTTTATGACTATTTTTATTTTGTTTTAAGTCGCTTGGGGCCAGAATTGTTTTTAAATTATTTGCTTTTTTAAAAATGAATTTTGGATTATCTGAAATTTTTTCCCCTAAAATATCATCCTCTTTTACTATATACCAGTACTTATTTATATTTTTTTTAATAATGTTGTAGTCTGCATTATAATCTGTAATGAAGGGTATTGTGATTTTTTCTACATTTTTAATTGGTCTTTCCTTATATGTAAGCAAACTTTCTCTATTTGTGTTCCTCGCTTTATCTAATGCTTTTTTTGTAATCTCTGTTTTATAACCTCTATCTAGAAACCTTTTTTCTAGCATTTCTGCTTGTTCCTGAAAATCAAAAGGTCTTGAACAGTTTTTCTTGATGCGCAAGAATTGTCCTAATGGGACATTTTCCTTCCATAATTCCAAATGACAGCTTTTAGAATGTATATAATTGTTAGCATCTGTTTTTTTAAAATGAGTTTTTGTTTCTAATTGGTTTTCTATGACCATTATTTCAAGATCCAAAAAAGTTATTATATCCTTACTCCAATTCGATGTAAACTTTATACCCCATGTATTATTATTCATATTATTAAGTATTTTGATTAGTTCTTCTTCTGTACCCTCCCATACAATGAGAAGGTCATCAATGAATCTTTTATAGAGCACAAGGTTTGCGCCATAGTTATGGGTGTCAAAAAATTCTTTTTCCCAAGACCCCATAAAAAGATTAGCATAACTTGGCGCAAACCTTGTGCCCATTGCCGTACCTTCTATTTGAAGGTAGAATTGTTTTTCAAAGGAAAAGTAATTATTATCCAATATGTACTTCATACTTTTCAAAATAAAGCTCCTCTGTTGATCTGTCATAAGTTGGTCCGTTTTAAGAAAAGATTCTGTTGCTGATAACCCCTTATTATGGTTAATAGATGTATATAATGATGTAACATCTGCTGTAGCTAGGATCATGTTTTTATTCCATTTTATGGATTTTAGCGTATTTAAGACCTGAGTAGAATCTCTTAAATAAGAGTTCAAATATAACAAGAACTCATTCTTTATATTTTCTAATATTTTCTAACTTTTCTTTTCAATACAATCATATTTATATCATATTTCCTTTTTTATGTAATGGTTCAACAAAATAAAATAATATATCCTAAAATCAGTTAAAACGATATCTAGTTTATATAGAGAATATCTTCCATCACAAGATTAATTACTTTTCCATATAGAAACATTTTTTAGAGGGACTCCAACAATAATAAGAAAGTAAAGAGTTAACTGCAACTCCCAATAGAATATAACGAAACCTAGGTTTATGTTAAGTATTGCCTGGTGTTATATACATCCACCAGCTCTCTTTTTAATAGTTAAAATAAAGGTGTAATAGAAAAGAAAGATACTTCTGTTATAAGACCTAGATTTATGTAAACTATTGATGTAATATATAGTTATTAGCTCCTTTTTAATGGTTAATATGCTGATGTAAATGTATAGACAATTATTATATAAAATTGGAATAAATGAACAAAAGTAAAATCTACCTATAAACAAAATATTGGTGATTTAGACACACTACTGGGGCAATAAAAAAGTGACTATTTCTACGAATGGAGATGGATATAGAAAATCCACCTTAAAAAAATGAGAATTTAGACATACTATGGGGGTTACTAAGAAATCGAAAATTTCCACCTTTAATGAAAATTAAGGAAGGACCAATAGAAAACATGCAAGATATTTAAATAGAAGCAACCATGAGTCACCAGCATCTTGATAAAGCTCTTAACAGAGCGAAACGCGTCGAGCTGGGTGACTTATACACAGACTGAGGAGCATTGCAAAATTATAAAGAAGAACTGCAAAATTCGTATTCATAACCCGGGTTGTGCACTTTACTATTGGCATTGCCATCTCCACCTTTTAAATCCACCTTAAGAACTGCGTGCTAAAGCACTAAGTGCAGTTCCATCTTTAACCTTTTTTCCACCTGAGCTACTAACGGAGATACAAGTAGCGGTGTCTTGGGAAATTATCCTCCCTAAAGGGAGCGTGACGTCAGACGCCGAACAGAGGCGGCAAAGCGAGAAGGATTGCAGTCAGAAGTCACAGGTTGATCCGATAAACACAGCGGTGAAATCAAAGGGATCTGTGAGTACTGAGACAAGAAAGCAAGTAAACCCCCAAAAATAGTGTGTACTAAAAGTTTGATTACATTCGCATCACCATACGTTGATATTTGTAAAGACTCTGACTGCGTGCAAGGCACTAAGAGCAGTCTCACAAAAAAAGTTTGTTTACCACGGACTGTGCAAAACCAAAACTGCATATTATTTAAGAAAATGATTTGCTAGACCAATAATTGTAAAGTATAAATAAGGTTTTTAGCTTTTTTTATATCTTCACCCAAATATGAAGTGTTGAAATTTCTGTTAAGTAAAGATCAAAGGTCAACTAAGACAAAGTAACTATTTAAAAGGTTTTTAAGTTAGCTTCATTGTTACTTTACCGTTATAAAGTCTTTAGCCAGCAATTGCTACGATATATACATATAGATGTAAAGGTTTAATATATATTGTTTTATGCATTTGGGAGACGTCCCATAGTTTATTTTAGAGGAACTTGTAAACAGTCTAATATAGAAGTTTTATATTTTAACTAATATTTTAATAAATTGTAATTAATTTTGGATGGTACGTCTTGACTCCATATACTGTCATTTTTTACACTTACACCCATTAATATAAGGGATATATACACTCTGATAACACAGTGCAAAACACGGTTTTAGGTTAAAACATTTCACTTTTTATTCACACAGCTTCCTACCAAAATACACTAAGTATACACTAAGTAGAGAGACTTTAGAACTAATTTAATCACATTAAGTTTTATAAAAAAAAATATTTTTTTTTTTTTTTTGAATATATTAATATTGGCACTTCATATTTCACTTTTTATAAAGTCACATAGATACGCATGATCCCTTAAGCTGGAAACAACGCCCCTATACACTCTCCTATCTAGAAAATCACACTTATAAGACCGAAGGATCTTACAAAATAGGGTGTTTGGGATCTTTTATAGTTCCAGCGCTCTACTCATTCACACCAAATAAATACTGTTTTCTTCCTTCTAGTAGTAGTAGCAGCAGGATCTGTTTTTTGTTCTTTGAATTAATTCTATTCACTTATATTTATTTTACTTTGAATTATTTGTACTTTTATTATGGAAGATATTTTCGATTATAGAGACCAATTCTATTCAGAAATGAAAGATGACAATAGTCAACATAATAGTTATATATTAGCGGAAAAAACCTCAGATTTGATGAGCAGATTAGAAACAAATATGATAAAAGAACTGAAACAGAAAATGGAGTTGGTCTTTCTTAACAGATACACCTCCAAGAATATTATTCCTAAAGGCTTAAAATTAAATAAAAACTGCACTTTTCCATTGGCAGAAAAATTCCAGATAGAATGGATGGATACTCTAAAACAGGCCTCAAACACATTGATAGATATTCTAAAAAGATCTAGAAAAGAGACACTAACAGAAATAGAAGCCAATATCTTAGAGATAAAGGAGAAACTAAAAGATAAAAAAGAGAGTAATGAATATAAAGAAAAACAAAAGATAATAATTGACAAATTAGCCAATCTTAATAAAGATATTCTAAAAACTAAATGGGGAAAACTAGAAAGGGACATAAATGAAAATTCTCAAATATCTGAGGATTATAATGACCCTTTGACCAATCCCCAAATAAGAGAACCAAAAAATGAAAATATATATAATAAACCAATCAGAAGCACACATCTATATAATCGAGACGAACAAAACATGAGAACTCACAATACATACAATGATAATTTTGAACAAGAAAGATTCCGTAACAGGAACCATGGATATGATAATAGAAGAAATTTTAATACGTACAATAGAAACTATGATCAAGATAGATTTCAATACAGAAACCAACAAGATAAAGACAGATTCCATTATAGAAATCCTCAAGATAATAGATTATGGCATCCTAGACATAGAGAGAGGGAACCCTTTTTTTCGGAGTCGGGATACAACACATTTAGGCATCATCCACACAGAGACAATAGGCAAAACAACTGGGAATATCCCAGAAGAACTCAGAGATGGGATGGCCAAAGACAGGAAGAAATTTGGGTTACACCAACATATAATCGATTTGAAAAATTAAGAGAACCGATATATAATCGTCCCGAAACACCTAGAGAACACATCTCAATTAAAGAAAAACTAACTAAAGATGAGGTAGCTTTTTTAGGGAAAAGCCCTCCGATGGAGGGCACCTCTCGAGAACTGATCAGACAAGAAAAAGATATAAAACCAAAAAAGAGAAGAAATCAAGAGGAAAGAGAGGACGAGGAAAGTCTAAACGATCCAAAAAGATGGAGGTAAAAGACACACATAATGGAATCTTTAATTTAAGTAGTACTAATTTAAGTGAAGAAGAAAAAAAGGTTTTAAGTTTAGGATTATCATTTGCTCCAACTGTAAGGTTAAACAAGTTCAATACTCACATTCACATAAAAAAATTAGTGAGAAATTTAACAATTAAAAGATTCTTTCTAAAAGATCCTGTAGAGAGACAGATAATTCCAAAACCTCTATTAAAAGATAGTATTAAACATACCGATCTAAAAATAAAATCAAAATTCAACCCTATACAAGCCAAAGGAAATTTCCTAAAGACCTTTGAAGAATTAGTATGTAAAGAAGTTAGAAAATACAATTTACCAAAGATGAAAAATCACAATATGAGTATAAAAGAAAAGACAGTAATGGAAAATCTTCAAAATAATGAATCGGTTACTATAAAAGCAGCGGACAAGGGGGGAGGGATAGTCCTCATGGACACCCAAAATTATTTGAAGGAGGCACATAGATTA
This sequence comes from Bombina bombina, assembly GCF_027579735.1. NCBI lineage: Eukaryota > Metazoa > Chordata > Amphibia > Anura > Bombinatoridae > Bombina > Bombina bombina. Next base: position 865,219,954 of record NC_069500.1, read on the forward strand.
CTAGGGGACATTAAAACATATAAAAAACTAGAACTTGACCCAACGGAAAAATCTACGAAAAGTTTACATAAATTATTGGCAGAAGGTGAAAAATCAGGAATACTTAATAAAAAGGAATTTGAATTTTTAACACCTAAGTTTCCAAAAATTCCGATTTTTTACTTTCTGCCAAAGATACATAAGAATTCTACCAATCCCCCGGGTAGACCCATTATTTCGGGGATTGATTCCCCATCTGCTAATCTTTCTAAATATGTAGACAATTTTCTACAAGTACATGTAAAAAATTTGAACTCTTATTTAAGAGATTCTACTCAGGTCTTAAATACGCTAAAATCCATAAAATGGAATAAAAACATGATCCTAGCTACAGCAGATGTTACATCATTATATACATCTATTAACCATAATAAGGGGTTATCAGCAACAGAATCTTTTCTTAAAACGGACCAACTTATGACAGATCAACAGAGGAGCTTTATTTTGAAAAGTATGAAGTACATATTGGATAATAATTACTTTTCCTTTGAAAAACAATTCTACCTTCAAATAGAAGGTACGGCAATGGGCACAAGGTTTGCGCCAAGTTATGCTAATCTTTTTATGGGGTCTTGGGAAAAAGAATTTTTTGACACCCATAACTATGGCGCAAACCTTGTGCTCTATAAAAGATTCATTGATGACCTTCTCATTGTATGGGAGGGTACAGAAGAAGAACTAATCAAAATGCTTAATAATATGAATAATAATACATGGGGTATAAAGTTTACATCCAATTGGAGTAAGGATATAATAACTTTTTTGGATCTTGAAATAATGGTCATAGAAAACCAATTAGAAACAAAAACTCATTTTAAAAAAAACAGATGCTAACAATTATATACATTCTAAAAGCTGTCATTTGGAATTATGGAAGGAAAATGTCCCATTAGGACAATTCTTGCGCATCAAGAAAAACTGTTCAAGACCTTTTGATTTTCAGGAACAAGCAGAAATGCTAGAAAAAAGGTTTCTAGATAGAGGTTATAAAACAGAGATTACAAAAAAAGCATTAGATAAAGCGAGGAACACAAATAGAGAAAGTTTGCTTACATATAAGGAAAGACCAATTAAAAATGTAGAAAAAATCACAATACCCTTCATTACAGATTATAATGCAGACTATAACATTATTAAAAAAATTATAAATAAGTACTGGTATATAGTAAAAGAGGATGATATTTTAGGGGAAAAAAATTCAGATAATCCAAAATTCATTTTTAAAAAAGCAAATAATTTAAAAACAATTCTGGCCCCAAGCGACTTAAAACAAAATAAAAATAGTCATAAAATACAAAAAGATCTAATGGGTAGGAGTATCAATGTTTTTTTCCCTTGTTACTCCTGCAAAGCCTGTGGTTTCAGCAAGAAAATAACAAACCTTAAAATCAATGGTTCAGATAAAATATTTTCAATAAAAGATACCATAAGATGCTCCACAAAAAATATTATCTATGTATTAAGATGCTCCTGTAATTTATTTTACATCGGAGAGACCAAAAGAATGGTCAAAGATCGTATCAGAGAACATCTAAACAACATAAAAAATGGTATAGAAAATACTCATCTTTATAAACATTTTAAAACAGTACACAAAAGCAATACAAAGGATTTGACATACTGGGGAATCAAAAAGGTACATAAACATTGGCGGGGAGGAAACATAGAAAAGAAACTGAAAATAAAAGAAGCAGAGCTGATATATAAATATAATACTCTATTTCCACATGGACTAAATTCAGAATTAGATCTCTCCCCTTTTCTCTTTGAATAAAAAATACCTATATAACAAAAAATACCTATATAACAAGAACTCATTCTTTATATTTTCTAATATTTTCTAACTTTTCTTTTCAATACAATCATATTTATATCATATTTCCTTTTTTATGTAATGGTTCAACAAAATAAAATAATATATCCTAAAATCAGTTAAAACGATATCTAGTTTATATAGAGAATATCTTCCATCACAAGATTAATTACTTTTCCATATAGAAACATTTTTTAGAGGGACTCCAACAATAATAAGAAAGTAAAGAGTTAACTGCAACTCCCAATAGAATATAACGAAACCTAGGTTTATGTTAAGTATTGCCTGGTGTTATATACATCCACCAGCTCTCTTTTTAATAGTTAAAATAAAGGTGTAATAGAAAAGAAAGATACTTCTGTTATAAGACCTAGATTTATGTAAACTATTGATGTAATATATAGTTATTAGCTCCTTTTTAATGGTTAATATGCTGATGTAAATGTATAGACAATTATTATATAAAATTGGAATAAATGAACAAAAGTAAAATCTACCTATAAACAAAATATTGGTGATTTAGACACACTACTGGGGCAATAAAAAAGTGACTATTTCTACGAATGGAGATGGATATAGAAAATCCACCTTAAAAAAATGAGAATTTAGACATACTATGGGGGTTACTAAGAAATCGAAAATTTCCACCTTTAATGAAAATTAAGGAAGGACCAATAGAAAACATGCAAGATATTTAAATAGAAGCAACCATGAGTCACCAGCATCTTGATAAAGCTCTTAACAGAGCGAAACGCGTCGAGCTGGGTGACTTATACACAGACTGAGGAGCATTGCAAAATTATAAAGAAGAACTGCAAAATTCGTATTCATAACCCGGGTTGTGCACTTTACTATTGGCATTGCCATCTCCACCTTTTAAATCCACCTTAAGAACTGCGTGCTAAAGCACTAAGTGCAGTTCCATCTTTAACCTTTTTTCCACCTGAGCTACTAACGGAGATACAAGTAGCGGTGTCTTGGGAAATTATCCTCCCTAAAGGGAGCGTGACGTCAGACGCCGAACAGAGGCGGCAAAGCGAGAAGGATTGCAGTCAGAAGTCACAGGTTGATCCGATAAACACAGCGGTGAAATCAAAGGGATCTGTGAGTACTGAGACAAGAAAGCAAGTAAACCCCCAAAAATAGTGTGTACTAAAAGTTTGATTACATTCGCATCACCATACGTTGATATTTGTAAAGACTCTGACTGCGTGCAAGGCACTAAGAGCAGTCTCACAAAAAAAGTTTGTTTACCACGGACTGTGCAAAACCAAAACTGCATATTATTTAAGAAAATGATTTGCTAGACCAATAATTGTAAAGTATAAATAAGGTTTTTAACTTTTTTTATATCTTCACCCAAATATGAAGTGTTGAAATTTCTGTTAAGTAAAGATCAAAGGTCAACTAAGACAAAGTAACTATTTAAAAGGTTTTTAAGTTAGCTTCATTGTTACTTTACCGTTATAAAGTCTTTAGCCAGCAATTGCTACGATATATACATATAGATGTAAAGGTTTAATATATATTGTTTTATGCATTTGGGAGACGTCCCATAGTTTATTTTAGAGGAACTTGTAAACAGTCTGATATAGAAGTTTTATATTTTAACTAATATTTTAATAAATTGTAATTAATTTTGGATGGTACGTCTTGACTCCATATACTGTCATTTTTTACACTTACACCCATTAATATAAGGGATATATACACTCTGATAACACAGTGCAAAACACGGTTTTAGGTTAAAACATTTCACTTTTTATTCACACAGCTTCCTACCAAAATACACTAAGTATTTTTTTGAATATATTAATATTGGCACTTCATATTTCACTTTTTATAAAGTCACATAGATACGCATGATCCCTTAAGCTGGAAACAACGCCCCTATACACTCTCCTATCTAGAAAATCACACTTATAAGACCAAAGGATCTTACAAAATAGGGTGTTTGGGATCTTTTATAGTTCCAGCGCTCTACTCATTCACACCAAATATTCCTATCGGTTTCTTTTGTATACAGGTCAATCTCCAGTTTAGTGCCTCTTTTATAAATCTTGGTGTCAAGGAACATTATACTTTCCTCACTGTAGCTTAATGTAAATTCCAAACCTCTGACTGCCACTTTTAACTCAGAAACAAATTTTATCAGGGAGTCCACGAAAATATTTTGTACAGATGACAATATTTAGCTTGACATGCAGATTTAAAGGGACAGTCTACAATAGAATTGTTATTGTTTTAAGATAGATAATCCCTTTATTACCCATTCCCCAGTTTTGCATAACCAACACAGTTATATTAATATACTTTTTACCTCTGTGATTACCTTGTATCTAAGCATCTTCTGACAGCCCCCAGATCACATGACTGTGACTGTTTATTATCTATTGTCTTGCATTTAGCATTGTTTTGTGCTAAATCTTAAATAACTCCCTGTGCCTGTACACAGTGTTATCTATATGGCCCACGTGTACTTTCTGTCTCTTTGTGTTGAAAAGAGATTTAAAAAGCCTGTGAGAAGAGGCAGCCCTCAAAGGCTTAGAAATAGCATATGAGCCTACCTATGTTTAGTTTAAACTAAGAATACCAAGAGAAAAAAAGCAAATTTGATGATAAAAGTAAAATGGAAAGTTGACTAAAATTAAATGTCCTATTTGAATAATTAAAGTTTAATTTTGACTAGACTGTCCCTTTAAGTGATTTATGACATTTAAATGTTAAACTCAAGTAGAAACTTTTTTTCAATACAGATATCCTGCACTCTGACAGCAAATAATCTGTCTATTGAACAGGCTGTTAGGATGCATTTTTATTTAACACCTTATGAACGTGCATTTTGCAATGTCAAAGACCAAAGTTGTATGTTCATTGTTCAGATGTTGTGTTATGTTATAGACTCTCTTATTGGTTAATTAACATAATGTGTTACGTTATAGCCTCTCTTATTGGTTAATTAACATAATGTGTTACGTCATAGCCTCTCTTATTGGTTAATTAACATAATGTGTTATGTTATAGCCTCTCTTATTGGTTAATTAACATAATGTGTTACGTTATAGCCTCTCTTATTGGTTAATTAACATGATGTGTTATGTTAAACCCTCCCTGATTGATCGGGGGGGGGGGGGTTAGGTGGCTGTTAATAATAAAGCTAAGTGACATACTGTACATTGTAACTAGGGCTACTGGAAACAGCCTGGGTAGACTAAAGATCTATGTGTCATATAGGTGTGTAGGTGTGTGATAGATAGATAAATACTATTAATACATACTTTAGATTAGATAACAATATATAGATAGATACTAATAATAGATACTATAGATTAGATAAAGATAGATAAAATAAAACCAACTGAAATACATGTACCCATACTGTTTAATATATATATAGATAGCTATATATATATATACTATAGATAGATAGGTAACCAACTGAAGTGCATGTACACATACTGTTTGATAGATATAGAAAATATATTCATCTATCCATCCATCAAACAGTATGTGTACATGCATTTCAGTTGGTTAAATATCTATCAATCAAACAGTATGTGTATATGCATTTCAGTTGGTTAAATATCAATCAATCAAACAGTATGTGTATATGCATTTCAGTTGGTTAAATATCAATCAATCAAACAATATGTGTACATGCATTTCAGTTGGTTAAATATCTATCAATCAATCAAACAGTATGTGTACATGCATTTCGGTTGGTTAAATATCTATCATTCAAACAGTATGTGTATATGCATTTCAGTTGGTTAAATATCTATCAATCAAACAGTATGTGTATATGCATTTCAGTTGGTTAAATATCTATCAATCAATCAAACCGTATGTGTACATGCATTTCAGTTGGTTAAATATCTATCAATCAAACAGTATGTGTACATGCATTTCAGTTGGTTATCTATCTATCAATCACACGGTATGTGTACATGCATTTCAGTTGGTTAAATATCTATCTATCTATCAATCACACGGTATGTGTACATGCATTTCAGTTGGTTAAATATCTATCTATCAATCACACGGTATGTGTACATGCATTTCAGTTGGTTAAATATCTATCTATTTATCAATCACACGGTATGTGTACATGCATTTCAGTTGGTTAAATATCTATCTATCTATCAATCACACGGTATGTGTACATGCATTTCAGTTGGTTAAATATCTATCTATTTATCAATCACACGGTATGTGTACATGCATTTCAGTTGGTTAAATATCTATCTATTTATCAATCAAACAGTATGTGTACCTGCATTTCAGTTGATTAAATATCTATCAATCAAACAGTATGTGTATATGCATTTCAGTTGATTAAATATCTATCAATCAAACAGTATGTGTATATGCATTTCAGTTGGTTAAATATCAATCAATCAATCAAACAGTATGTGTACCTGCATTTCAGTTGGTTAAATATCTATCAATCAATCAAACAAACAGTATGTGTATATGCATTTTGGTTGGTTATCTATCAATCAATCAAACAGTATGTGTATATGCATTTTGGTTGGTTAAATATCTATCAATCAATCAAACAAACAGTATGTGTATATGCATTTCAGTTGGTTATCTATCAATCAATCAAACAGTATGTGTATATGCATTTCAGTTCAGTTATCTATCTATCTATCTATCTATCTATCTATCTATCTATCTATCTATCTATCTATCTATCAATCACACGGTATGTGTACATGCATTTCAGTTGGCTTTCCCTTTGTGCTTTTTTAATAGTTTTTCCATATTGGTTTATACAGGCATGTAATTATATGGTTTGTAATTATTTCTGCCACAGCTGTTTCTCTGTTATTTTATTGTGCACAATTTGTTTTTTCAGGCACTAGGCTGTCTACTGTACAAGCTTTGTTTTTTCTCACTACCCTTTGGTGAGAGCCAAGTTGCGATTTGTGACGGAAGTTTCACAGTTCCTGACAACTCTCGATATGACCATAAAGTGCATTGTTTAATCAGTAAGTGACTGTTTGGATCCATATTAATCTGATTAATGTTAGAATAATTATGTTGTGAATACTTTTATAAGAAATAAAACAAGAAACCATGGCTTGTGGGAAGCATCTGTATATAGCTTAAACATTTTCACCAGAGTTTCTACATAGAAATACATTTTTTTTTTATATATTTCTGTTTTTGTTTTTTTTAAGTTTTCTTAACTTCAACTTCTGTCACAATTCCACATATTGGGCCGGATTACGGGTGAAGAGCAAAATTGTGCTTTTGTGAGTGCGATATTTGCGCTCCACTCGTAATGCCAGCGCACGCAATTGTGCGCTGGTATTTTAATCGGCCCACAATGCGAAGGCGACCACAATAGAGCGCACTTTCACTGAGTTTTTAACGCAGCGAAGGGGGTAAAGTCACGCAGCGATGGGCAGCAAATCTAAATGTATATGAATATATATATATATATATATATATATATATACACAGTATGTGGTAATATGTGTATATACACATATACAAACATAAATATATAGGTATATAAGCATAATACCCCACACCTACCACATTTAAAGTAAATGTCAAGTTACACCTATGAGCTAAAGTGAAACGATAGCAGTTAAACAATGAATGAGAGTTTCATTCATGAAAACGTTAGTATAATACTTATCTTCAGAGATATTTCACTATAAAAGCTACACGGCTAATAGCTGAAGCTCCGGTCGCCATTTTCACCATTTGATTGACAGATGACTCATCTGCAATCAACTAATCATTGTTTCCCCCCCCGGGGCGTTCAGCCCCTTTGCACAAACGTCACTGCCCCGTGGGAAAAAACGATTAGTTGATTGCAGATGAGTCATCTGTCAATCAAATGGTGAAAATGGCGACCGGAGCTTCAGCTATTATCCGTGTAGCTTTTATAGTGAAATTGCTCTGAAAATAAGTATATACTAACGTTTTCATGAATGAAACTCTTATTCATTTTTTAACTGCTATTGTTTCACTTTTAGCTAATAGGTTTAACTTGACATTCACTTGAACCCCATAAAATTGCTTCATGCTGTCTTTTTTTAAAAAAAAATTTTTTTTAAGATGCTATTTTTTTATTTTATTTTTTATGAAAAAACAACCTTACACAAAAGTTTAGGGGCCAATTAGGGCGCATTTTAAATATTAACCAGAGGTCTGACCTTTGTTTATTTTTCAGAGCGTTAATTGCCACTGCGAGCTTGCAATTATCAGCCACTTGTAATGGATAGTTATTTATCACACGTCCAAAAATGGACGAATTTGCCGCTTGTGGGCGCGTGATAAATTAGTGTGTTATTCATTTAATTCGCGAGGAAACAAATGACGAAGGTGGCAGCCGTTAGTGGCATTCGGCTATTTACGGATCCAGTTTTCTTCTTGTGAAAGTGAAGCACCCTAGGATATGGATTTTAGCAGATCGTAGCATGTTTCACTTTCACAAGAAGAAATCCAGCCCTGAAAATAGCCGAATGCTGCTGGCGGCTGCCATCTTTGACATTAGTTTCCTCACAAATAAGACAAATTCAAATTCCTAGTGAGAAATATGACTTCTAAAATGATATTCGCAAAGGAATGCAGAAGTTGAAATTACATTTTTGTAATTCAGATCGGAGAGTCTAAAAAATATGATTTTACTTTCTATTTCATATGTACCTCTTTCTCTTTGTATCTTTTGTTGAAACGTAGCTTCTTTCCATGCAATTCCATGAGATGCTTCTTTTAGATTTATTTTTGTAAATGAAATAGCTGGTTGTTGTAGGTGGAGCTAACAAGGGAATCAGATCTTCTAATTTTATCACTTTCTACACAAAAAAAGTTTAATTATCTTATCTCTGTCTGTATACCAAAGCCTAATAATTAAATAGCACAATTAAAAATGAACTATCATTCCTACCTCCCACTGGGACACTGGGACTATAATTTCTCCTGCTGACTATGTTTACATAGCTGTTTTGTAGCCAATAGGTGGGGATACTACAGGCAAAACAGCAATTGTAAATGCCAAAATAAAGGTAAATTAGCTATTTATAAATACAGTTTATATACACTCCACCAGGTAAAATGGGGTAGAAAATTAGCACACTGTCCCTTTAATGTTTCCAAATGGGGGACTTTAAATATTGTGGACTTATTTGTCCATGATGATTGACAAGCCCTGCTCTTGCACGATTGATTGCAGAGCTGCAGGGGGGTGGGGCTGCATAAGCAATTGATTATGCAACCTAAAGTACCAGCAGCGGGAACATAGTCTAACCACATGTTGAAAAATGAGGACCGTAGATACACTGAGCATACTTCAATATTCCGTCATGGAACGAAGCTGAGTTTCAACCAAGGAAACCTAGAGAAATAGGTAACAAAATCTGACAAGAGCAATACATTGGAACATTTTTTTTTAAATTGTACATTCTGTCACAGTCATGAGAATGTTATTTTGCATATCCTTATAAAATGCAATGATTCACTTAGAGAATGCTTAGTTATGTGTTGTAAAACAACTTTGCAAGGGGTGGGTGGCGTTTGACTTTAAAAAACAAACAACGAAACAATTGCAGTCAGCAAACAATATGTTAAATTGTTTAAAAAATGTTTAGACTTGGCTGATACTTTATTCTATTGAAAGATAACAGAAATTGTAATTACAATGGTTTAGTGTCCCTTTAAGACGGGGGAAAAAAATCTCCTCTTGCTGTGAGCTCTTGCTTGCTCTTCTTATGGGATTTAAAGGGACAGTCTAGTCTAAATTAAACTTTCATATTTCAGATAGAGCATGCAATTTTAAACAACTTTCCAATTTACTTCTGTTATCGAATTTGCTTTGTTCTCTTTGTATCTTTCATTGAAGAGTAAAACTAGGCAGGTTTATAAGAAGTCAGGAGTGTGCACATGTCTTTAGTTTACTCTTCAATGAAAGATACCAAGAGAATAAAGCAAATTCGGTAACAGAAGTAAATTGGAAAGTTATTTAAAATTGTATGCTCTATCTGAATCATGAAAGAAAAAAATGGGTGTACTATCCCTTTAAATTCTACCTTAAATTATAAGAATTCCTATCCTGAGTTATTTTAAAATTCTGCTGTTTGCAAAGAAACAAAATGGATTGCTTTTCTTGAAAGAGTTCTTCAACCACTAAATATTGCTTAGCACTGTTCAGAAATACTATTTTAGTTAACAAGCTGTAGTTAAATTCTTACAGATGATAGGTTATAATTTGCCCGTCTTGTTTAGCACATATTTAACGTAAAAGCTACATTTACATCTGCCGTATACTAAAATAAAAAACGGCTGTTGCTCAGAATTATTTTTTATCAGACATTATTTTTTATTTTTTACTCATCAATGTGATGCAGATTTTTTTGTGAGAATTTTTTTTAAGAGAATATTTTTTAAATTATCTTCAGTAAAATGCAAGTTATTTCCTGTTCAAAAAAACATGCGTCTCTGTTTTGTCTGAACAAGTTAAAGGGACATTGTATATTAACATTTTATCTCCTTTGGTGTGTTCCCAATGGTCAATTTTACCTACGGGGAGTGTATTTAAAGGGGTATGGAACCCAAATGTTTTCTTTCATGATTCAGATATAGCATGCAATTTTAAGACATTTTCTAATTTACTCCTATTATAAATCTTTCTTCATTTTGGTATCTTTATTTGGAAAAGCAGGAATGTAAAGCTTATGAGCTGGCCCATTATTGGTTCAGCGCCTGGGTAGTGCTTTTTGATTGGTTGGTAAATGTAGCCATCAATCAGAAAGCGCCACCCAGGGTACTGAACCAAAAAAAAATAATGGGGGGGGGCTCCTAAGTTTACGTTCCTGCTTTTTCAAATAAAGATACCAAGAGAAAAGAGAACATTAGAAAGTTACTTAAAATGGTATGCTCTATCTGATTCATGAAAGAAAAATATTCTTTACCTTTATTTTTTTATATTAATAGCTACTTTTGCCTGTTGCATTTGCCACCTATACTGAAAACATGAGTAGCAAATGTTTTCTTTGTCGACAATACAGACAATAGCACTAATTAAACTCCCCATTTGGGTAGAAGGAAGAGAGAAATGTTGTATCTGAAATAGTTGGTTGTGCTCATTCAACCCTGAGCCATAATTAGTATTGCAATACCTAACAACATAGATAACATTATTCACCACTGTTATGGGCATGTCCCGGAGAACAATACTAGCATGTCCTGGAAAACAAAAATATCTATTTCAAATACAAAAATAAACATTAAGGAATAATTTCCCATACTTTTAATACTCTGCTGTAGGTAGAACAAGTAATTTGGAACACATTAAGGGTAGACCATTTTTATAGTAGTGTCCCTTTTAATTAGTTAGCATTATTTTGCTGCTAACATATTTTTCTTTATTACTGGTCTTTCTTTAGCTGAATTCTGGCTTTAATATAATAAAGCTGATAACATAATGAATGGAAGTGTCAATAATATTTTACTAAAAGCATTCAAATTTTGTTTTCATTAAAGGGATAGAAAGACCAAAATTGAAATGTGCATGTGTGCATTAGAATTTTAAATAGAAAAAAAATTGCAATATACTTTCATAAGCAAAAATGCTTCTATTAAAGGCTTTTTGCTGCATACACAAATATGCTGTGAACGCCTGTGCAGCAGTATACAAACACCACAACTTGTCACACATTCAGCAATGGCATGCATGTCACAAATTAAGTCTTTACAGACACAGTACACTCCCCTGTCAGCTCTCTGAGCTTGAATACTGGTGCAAGGGCACTCACAGCATATGTGCATATGCCGCTGAAAAACAGTAATACTTTACTGGAAGAATTTTTGCTAATTGAACTATATAGCAAAAATGTCTGTATTTAAAATTGAAGCACACCGATTTAAATTTCTCTATCCCTTTAATATCTACTTAATTTTAATTCCAAAGATTATTCGTTGTTAGCACCTTCATCTCTCGTTGGGAATAAAAACTGATTTACAAGCAGTCAATAGACTTCTCCTTTAGTGTTGTTTTTTTTAAGGCACATTAGGGACAGTCAAGTCCAAAAAAAACCTTTCATGATTCAAATAGGGCATGCAATTTTAAACAACTTTCCAATTTACTTGTATCACCAATTTTGTATTCTTAGTTGAAAGCTAAACCTAGGAGGTTCATATGTTAATTTCTTAGACTTTGAAGGCCGCCTCTAATCTGAAAGCTTTTTGATAGTTTTACTAGAGGGCATTAGTTCATGTGTTTCACATAGATAACATTGAGCTCATGCACGTGAATTTACTGAGGAGTGAGCACTGATTGGCTAAAGTGCAAGTCTGTCAAATTAACTGAAATAAGGGGGCAATCTGCAGAGGCTTAGATACAAGGTAATTACAGAGGTAAAAAGTGTATTATTATAACTGTGTTTGTTATGCAAAACTGGGGAATGGGTAATAAAGGGATTATCTATCTTTTAAAACAACAACAATTCTGGTGTTGACTGTCCATTTAAATTAATATTCCTCATAAATATTTAACCCCTTAAGTACTGGGAATTTCAGACAAAAACATACTCAAAAGACCAGAGCATTTTTAGCATTTTCTAGAATTTACTAGACAACCCAAGGTATTGACCTGGGCCCATTTTGGTATATTTCATGTCACCATTTCACTGCCAAATCCAGTCAATTTAAAAAAAAAAAAACATAATTTATGTAAGAACTTACCTGATAAATTCATTTCTTTCATATTAGCAAGAGTCCATGAGCTAGTGACGTATGGGATATACATTCCTACCAGGAGGGGCAAAGTTTCCCAAACCTCAAAATGCCTATAAATACACCCCTCACCACACCCACAATTCAGTTTAACGAATAGCCAAGAAGTGGGGTGATAAACAAGTGCGAAAGCATATAAAATAAGGAATTGGAATAATTGTGCTTTATACAAAAATCATAACCACCACAAAAAAGGGTGGGCCTCATGGACTCTTGCTAATATGAAAGAAATGAATTTATCAGGTAAGTTCTTACATAAATTATGTTTTCTTTCATGTAATTAGCAAGAGTCCATGAGCTAGTGACGTATGGGATAATGATTACCCAAGATGTGGATCTTTCCACGCAAGAGTCACTAGAGAGGGAGGGATAAAATAAAGACAGCCAATTCCTGCTGAAAATAATCCACACCCAAAATAAAGTTTAATGAAAAACATAAGCAGAAGATTCAAACTGAACCCGCTGCCTGGAGTACTTTTCTACCAAAAACTGCTTCAGAAGAAGAAAATACATCAAAATGGTAGAATTTAGTAAAAGTATGCAAAGAGGACCAAGTTGCTGCTTTGCAAATCTGATCAATCGAAGCTTCATTCCTAAACGCCCAGGAAGTAGAAACTGACCTAGTAGAATGAGCTGTAATCCTTTGAGGCGGAGTTTTACCCGACTCAACATAGGCAAGATGAATTAAAGATTTCAACCAAGATGCCAAAGAAATGGCAGAAGCTTTCTGGCCTTTTCTAGAACCGGAAAAGATAACAAATAAACTAGAAGTCTTTCGGAAAGACTTAGTAGCTTCAACATAATATTTCAAAGCTCTAACAACATCCAAAGAATGTAACGATTTCTCCTTAGAATTCTTAGGATTAGGACATAATGAAGGAACCACAATTTCTCTACTAATGTTGTTGGAATTCACAACTTTAGGTAAAAATTCAAAAGAAGTTCGCAACACTGCCTTATCCTGAAACTTTAGGGATTTTGTCCCAAAATTCTAATCTGTCAGACGGCACAGGATATAATTGCTTAAAACGTTTAGAAGGAGTAAATGAATTACCCAATTTATCCCATTCTCTGGAAATTACTTCAGAAATAGCATTAGGAACAGGAAAAACTTCTGGAATAACCACAGGAGATTTAAACACCTTATCTAAACGTTTAGAATTAGTATCAAGAGGACCAGAATCCTCTATTTCTAAAGCAATTAGTACTTCTTTAAGTAAAGAACGAATAAATTCCATTTTAAATAAATATGAAGATTTATCAGCATCAATCTCTGAGACAGAATCCTCTGAACCAGAAGAGTCATCGGAATCAGAATGATGATGTTCATTTAAAAATTCATCTGTAAAGAGAGAAGTTTTAAAAGATATTTTATGTTTACTAGAAGGAGGAATAACAGACATAGCCTTCTTGATGGATTCAGAAACAAAATCTCTTATGTTATCAGGAACATTCTGCACCTTAGATGTTGAGGGAACTGCAACAGGCAATGGTACATTACTAAAGGAAATATCTGCTTTAACAAGTTTGTCATGACAATTAATACAAACAACAGCCGGAGGAATAGCTACCAAAAGTTTACAGCAGATACACTTAGCTTTGGTAGTTCCAGCACTAGACAGCGATTTTCCTGAAGTATCTTCTGACTCAGATGCAACGTGAGACATCTTGCAACATGTAAGAGAAAAAACAACATATAAAGCAAAATTGATCAAATTCCTTAAATGACAGTTTCAGGAATGGGAAAAAAATGCCAATAAACAAGCTTCTAGTAACCAGAAGCAAAGAAAAAATGAGACTGAAATAATGTGGAGACAAAAGCGACGCCCATATTTTTTGGCGCCAAATAATACGCCCACATTGTTTAGCGCCTAAATGCTTTTTGGTGCCAAAAATGACGCCACATCCGGAACTCCGACATTTTTGGCGCAAAAGGACGTCAAAAAATGACGCAACTTCCGGCGACACGTATGACGCCGGAAACAGAAAAGATTTTTTGCGCCAAAAAAGTCAGCGCCAAGAATGACGCAATAAAATGAAGCATTTTCAGCCCCCGCGAGCCTAACAGCCCACAGGGAAAAAAAAAAAAGTCAAATTTTTAAGGTAAGAAAAAATGATTGATTCAAACGCATTATCCCAAATATGAAACTGACTGTCTGAAAATAAGGAATGTTGAACATCCTGAGTCAAGGCAAATAAATGTTTGAATACATATATTTAGAACTTTATAAATAAAGTGCCCAACCATAGCTTAGAGTGTCACAGAAAATAAGATTTACTTACCCCAGGACACTCATCTACATGTTTGTAGAAAGCCAAACCAGTACTGAAACGAGAATCAGCAGAGGTAATGGTATATATAAGAGTATATAGTCGATCTGAAAAGGGAGGTAAGAGATGAATCTCTACGACCGATAAAAGAGAACCTATGAAATAGACCCCGTAGAAGGAGATCACTGCATTCAAATAGGCAATACTCTCCTCACATCCCTCTGACATTCACTGCACGCTGAGAGGAAAACCGGGCTCCAACCTGCTGCGGAGCGCATATCAACGTAGAATCTAGCACAAACTTACTTCACCACCTCCATCGGAGGCAAAGTTTGTAAAACTGAATTGTGGGTGTGGTGAGGGGTGTATTTATAGGCATTTTAAGGTTTGGGAAACTTTGCCCCTCCTGGTAGGAATGTATATCCCATAAGTCACTAGCTCATGGACTCTTGCTAATTACATGAAAGAAATGTTTTTAACTTTTTCACAAACTTTGGGGTTCTCACTGAAATTATTAGTAGCTACAGCTTTGCATTGTTTATGGTCTTTCCCATGAGATAAAAATGAATTTCCTTTAATAAATTTTAAACTATTTTTAGAGGCACTGAGAGCTGACAGTGTATATATTGAAAATGTTGCCGATTTATGCTGCTACTTCACCGTAGGGTTTAGAGGATTTTGAATCTTAAAATTCAAAGGTCAAATCATGAAAGCAACGTTCTGACCTATGAACTTGAAAGTGAGTTATCTGTATATTACCAGCTGTCTCAGTAGTCTATGTGAAGTTTTCCTTGAATGGGGGTAAAATTTATACAGGTACAAAAACCTTTATCCAAACAGCTTGGGACCAGAACACGGTTGTATTTCAGAATAAAATGGGACATCTTAGAGAGGGGATGTGACCAGGTATATATATGTGTGTGTGTGTGTGTATGTATCTATGTGTGTATATATATACATACCTGATGAATATATATACATACCTGATGTGTGTGTATGTATGTGTATATATATATATATATATATATATATATATATATATATACACATACATACCTGATGAAGCACATGCGCGAAACGCGTCAGATGTCATCCTGGTTATCTACCTTGTACCTGGCAACGTTGCTGAATAAATACTGGCATATCAAGTTTTGAACCTCCAGTCTCTGCTTCTTCCTCCTTGGGAAATTGAGTATATATATATATATATACTGTATGTATATATATATATATATATATATATATATATATATATATATATATATATATATATATATATATATATATATATATAAAATTTGTATACATTTGTGTACTAAGTATCATCTGAAAGTTAATGGTTGTTTTCAAGTATGCACTAGCAATTGCCTTTTAGAACACAAAAAACAGAGAAGCTTGTGACTTTCCGATGGATAAAATGTCCCAGTATTTTAACTGCACACAAAACAAACTTCATTTAACCCTACTTCCATACTTTGTGAACAGCCAAAAAAAAATAATAATAAAAAAATTATGGATTTTGGAATAATTCTTGATTTTGAAATTCCAGATCTCAGAATTTGTAACTGTATTACAAAACTCGGGCCACGTATACTAAAAAAGGGGGCCGTTTAATAGTTGTGGATGTGTTCCAAGAATTTCTGTTCCGAAAGTAAGATTTTTACAAAGTCATTTGGTAACAATGCAGGCAGGATGTTAGTTCTAGACTTTAAAGAATATGGACACTAATAAAGGAACATATCAGTGGATGGTGGTTCTACTGTTGTGAGGAGACTATCTTGCAACTTTATGGGTACCTGAATTAGCGGTACATAGGACCCTCAGCTTCCCTCTACAACTGGCACTCTGCATGAGAAAGAGTCACAAGATGTCCAAGATTCTGCTAAATACTCCCATGTTAGGATCACTGTCCCATAATCCTCTCCTCATTTATGTGGGCCCTTCCTTTTAATGGCTGCCTGGAACAGTGATCTCTCTTCCAGTGAGTTTTCACAGCTTATTGTCTCTTTGCACCACTAAGACCCCACCCACCCACCCACCGACTGCTCATATCTGCGTTTGACCACCCTGATCCACACCCATGGCCCTCTAAACCAAGCGCATTGACCACCTAATTTCTGCTTCCTGGAAGTCCAAACCATTCCCCTTTAATCACAGTTGTTCTATTTCTGAGATCAGAGTCTTGAGAGATGTGTATGGTTGCATGTCTTCATTTGTTAAATATGAGCTTTCATGATCCAAATAGAGCATGTGATTTTAAGAGATTTTTCAATCTACTCCCATTGGCATCCTTTGTTGAATAGCATACCTAGGTAGGATCAGCAGCAGCAATGCACTACATGTAGCAAGCGGTTGATTGGTTGCTAAGCACATATGACCCTTGTCATTGGCTAGCTAGATGTGTTCAGCTAGCTCCCAGTAGTGCACTGCTATTTTGGAGCTGACTTTAACAATGTCTCTTTGTAGGTATGCAGGGTTAAACACATAGTTATATTTTTCTTTTTGTACTTTAATGTTAAAGGGATACTAAACCCAATTTTTTCTTTCATGATTCGGATAGACCATGCAATTTTAAGCAGCTTTCTAATTTACTTCTATTATCCATTTTTATTTGTTCTCTTGCTATCTTTATTTGAAAAAGCAGGAATAAAAGCTTTGGAGCGCTTGCTGATTGGATGGCTAAATGCAGGCAGCAATCAGCAAGCCCTATCCAGGGTACTGAACAAAAAATAGGTCGGCTCCAAAGCTTTCATTCCTGCCTTTCCAAATAAAGACAGCAAGAGAAAGAAGAAAAATGAATCATAAGAATAAATTAGAAAGTTGGTTAAAATTGCATGCTCTATCTGAATCATGAAAGAAACATTTTGGGTTCAGTATCCCTTTAAAAATTATGCAGATTTATATGTAGATATATAGAAATATGCATGGGTGTTTAAAGTACCGTATGGCTAGCACAGCTATTGGATAAGAGGTGGAAACGTTACCACATAATAAATAAAATAGTTTTGTGGTGCTCGTATTACAAATTGAAGCAAACGCAATCGTTAGGTTAGCACGACTGAAAACTTTGTATAAAGGGTAGTGCCTAAAAAAAAAATACATAAATACTATCTGATAAAAATTATTCATATAAATATTTTTTTAAAAAAAGGTTTAAAGGGACACTGAACCCAATCTTTTTCTTTTGTGATTCAAATAGAGCATGAAATTTTAAGCAACGTTCTAATTTACTCCTATTATCAATTTTTCTTCATTCTCTTGGTATCTTTATTTGAAAAGCAAGAATGTAAGTTTAGATGCCGGCCCATTTTTGGTGAATTTATCCACCAATAAACAAGTGCTGTCCAGGGTCTGAGCCAAAAATTGTCTGACTTCTTAGCTTAGATGCCTTAATTTTCAAATAAAGATAGCAAGAGAACGAAGAAAGATTGATAATAGAAGTAAATTAGAAAGCTGCTTAAAATTGCATGCTCTATCTGAATCCCGAAATAAAAAATTTGGGTAAGTGTCCCTTTTAGGGCTAAAAGGTAAATGGTGTATGACGAGGCATTTGACTGCAAAGGGCTAAAATGTTTATATACATACATATATATGTCTTAATATGTGCATATATATGCGTGTTTGTGTGTACATATGTATTTGTGATTTACTGTACATATTTAACATTCCAATATTCTTCACATGACAGTAAAATTTAATTTTTATTGTAAAAAAATAAATAAATAAATATAAATATAAATATATATATATATATATATATATATATATATATATATATATATATATAGTTGAAATAAGCACTCACTGGTCTTTAGCCGTTATTGAACAACAACCATGTTCTCAATGAACCCAAAAAACTCATTAATATCAAAGCTGAATAGTTTTGGAAGTAGTTTTTAGTTTGTTTTTAGTTATAGCTATTTTAGGGGGATATCTGTGTGTTCAGGTGACTATTACTGTGCATAATTATTAGGCAACTTAACAAAAAACAAATATATACCCATTTCAATTATTTATTTTTACCAGTGAAACCAATATAACATCTCAACATTCACAAATATACATTTCTGACATTCAAAAACAAAACAAAAAATCAGTGACCAATATAGCCACCTTTCTTTGCAAGGACACTCAAAAGCCTGCCATCCATGGATTCTGTCAGTGTTTTGATCTGTTCACCATCAACATTGCGTGCAGCAGCAACCACAGCCTCCCAGACACTGTTCAGAGAGGTGTACTGTTTTCCCTCCTTGTAAATCTCACATTTGATGATGGAACACAGGTTCTCAATGGGGTTCAGATCAGGTGAACAAGGAGGCCATGTCATTAGATTTTCTTCTTTTATACCCTTTCTTGCCAGCCACGCTGTGGAGTACTTGGACGCGTGTGATGGAGCATTGTCCTGCATGAAAATCATGTTTTTCTTGAAGGATGCAGACTTCTTCCTGTACCACTGCTTGAAGAAGGTGTCTTCCAGAAACTGGCAGTAGGACTGGGAGTTGAGCTTGACTCCATCCTCAACCCGAAAAGGCCCCACAAGCTCATCTTTGATGATACCAGCCCAAACCAGTACTCCACCTCCACCTTGCTGGCGTCTGAGTCGGACTGGAGCTCTCTGCCCTTTACCAATACAGCCACGGGCCCATCCATCTGGCCCATCAAGACTCACTCTCATTTCATCAGTCCATAAAACCTTTGAAAAATCAGTCTTGAGATATTTCTTGGCCCAGTCTTGACGTTTCAGCTTGTGTGTCTTGTTCAGTGGTGGTCGTCTTTCAGCCTTTCTTACCTTGGCCATGTCTCTGAGTATTGCACACCTTGTGCTTTTGGGCACTCCAGTGATGTTGCAGCTCTGAAATATGGCCAAACTGGTGGCAAGTGGCATCTTGGCAGCTGCACGTTTGACTTTTCTCAGTTCATGGGCAGTTATTTTGCGCCTTGGTTTTTCCACACGCTTCTTGTGACCCTGTTGACTATTTTGAATGAAACGCTTGATTGTTCGATGATCACGCTTCAGAAGCTTTGCAATTTTAAGAGTGCTGCATCCCTCTGCAAGATATCTCACTATTTTTGACTTTTCTTAGCCTGTCAAGTCCTTCTTTTGACCCATTTTGCCAAAGGAAAGGAAGTTGCCTAATAATTATGCACACCTGATATAGGGTGTTGATGTCATTAGACCACACCCCTTCTCATTACAGAGATGCACATCACCTAATATGCTTAATTGGTAGTAGGCTTTCGAGCCTATACAGCTTGGAGTAAGACAACATGCATAAAGAGGATGATGTGGTCAAAATACTCATTTGCCTAATAATTCTGCACTCACTGTATATATATATATGTAGCAAGAAAGAAAGTCACTCAACGGGTCTTAATAAATATCAATTCCAATTTAATGCACTATAACGTTTCGGGGTCTCCCCCGTCCTCAGACAATACTTACATAACATACAGTACTCACCACCTTATGTAGCCCCTGTGACAAGTGAAGAATGCTGCTCACGGCGTTCCAGAAGTTGCGGAGGTCACGTGTTGCACCTAGCATGTCACCCGTTGCCCCCAGCAACCGGATGCCGTTCTGCAAACTCTATTAAAAACATAATTAGACAATAAGTGCACATTGCTTTTGTATCATGTTATACCTTTTATATTTTGCAGCCGGTACGTTATACACCATTACCTCCATCTATCAATCAATATTCTAATATATATTGTATTCCTATATTTTTCATATGTGCAACCTAACATATTAAAGAAGGGGAGGTGTGACCAATCTAAAAGTATCATAGTCAAATGTACTATATATTCAAGGGACACGCTATGCATTATAAGTCATCCTTTCCATAAAGCAATATAAGTAATGCTAATTCTGGAATCTGCTTAGTATTCTATGTGTCTTTCTATTATGAGCTCTATGGCTAATTTATATTGACTACACATTACAGAGGATCTTGGTATCAATATTCAAAATAATTCTTATAGAAAACAGTGCCAGTCCAGATGGACATTAAGACCCTGGGTTGCCATTGTACCAAGGGTATAAATCCATCTGAACTCACGCTGTAAGAGAAGTTTAGATCTATCCCCTCCTCTAGCCAGAGGGGGGACATGGTCAATGATTATGTACTTTAAGTCCGCCACACTGTGTTTGGCTGTGGCAAAGTGCCTAGCCACCCGGTTGGTCGGATAATAGACTCTGCAGAATGGCATCTGGTTGCTGGGGGCAACGGGTGACGTGCTAGGTGCAACACGTGACCGCCACAACTTCCGGTACGCCGTGAGCAGCATCCTTCACTTGTCACAGGGGCTACATAAGGTGGTGAGTAATGTATGTTATGTAAGTTTTGTCTGAAGACAACGTCATAGTGCATTAAATTGGAATTGATATTTATTAAGACCCGTTGAGTGCCTTTCTTTCTGGCTACATATGATTATTTTTAAGAGCACCGCGGGCATAAAGGATACTTGGAGGTTGCGTGAGTGCTGTACCCTGGCTGGATGTATATATTGGAATGTTAAAGGGATAGTTTAGTCAAAATTAAACTTTCATGATTCAGATAGAGAAGCAATTTTAAGTCACTTTCTAATTTACTCCTATTATCATTGTTTCTTCATTCTCTTGGTATCTATTTGAAAAACGTGAGAATGCAGGCTTAGGAGCCGGCCCATTTTTGGTTTAGCACCTGGATAGCGCTTGCTGATTGGTGGCTAAATGTATCCACCAATCAGCAAGCGATACCCAGGTGCTGAACCAAAAATGGGCCGGCTCCTAAGCTTACATTCTTGCTATATCAAATAAAGATACCAAGAGAATGAAGAAATATTGTTAATAGGAGTAAATTAGAAAATTACTTAAAATTGCTACTCTATCTGAAGCATGAAAGTTTGATTTTGACTAGACTATCTCTTTAAATATTTATAACTCCGGTCGGATTAGCATGTGAGCGATAAGTGTTAGGTTGAGTTTTGATCGAGCGCAAACATTTTACTTTCAATTTGTAATATTACTTCTAGTGAAGTCTACACTCGAGCGGGAGCACTAAATACCACTCCACTTGTAATCTAGCGCTAAATGTTTTAAAATGATAAAACACTGTCAATTTTTTGGACGGTTTCCAAAGTTTTGCAAATCAAGAGCAGTTCCGGGACACACTCTTTGGTGGTATATTCCTCTTTGTGGTTGCTAATAAGGATAGATGTAAATGAATTTGACCTAACCATTTCCAATCTTCTAACAAATGTAGCATTTGAAAGTGTCAAGTAAATTCACTTAGTTAATATGATGTGTGCACTCTGGCCTTTACATCAAAAGCAACTGAAATAAATACATTTATTTAAATTTATATTGTAGTGTTGCTTTTTTTCTATAATTATAAACATTTTATGGGGATTTCTATTTTGAGTTTGGTTGCCTTTAAAAGGACATAGCACTATACTGTACTATAAAATGTGATCCCTTTTTTTTATTATTTATCATATATCTGAAAGAGCACACAATAAAAATATTTTTTTTCCTCCACAAATTAGGGTTAAGAAAAAGCTGTTTAAATTTAGCGTTAAACTAACAGGAAGTACAACTAACTCCAAGGACTCTACTGTTCATTGGCTGAAAGGGACAACTCAAGTATCTAATAGTTATATTTTTTTTTAAAAAAGGATTATTAACGTTAATTCTACTACATTAAATTATTTTTAATATTTTGTTTGGGAATGTTGTGTTTACTTATATGGATTTTAAATGCCTATTTATATTTTTGTAAAATTGTGCTTGCCCCACACTCCCTAAAGAAGCCAAAAAGCAAATTGTGTAACCTGTAAATGCTGCAAATCAAATAAGCAATTTGCAGCATTTTGAAAACTTAGGTTACAGATTTTGCTTTTTGGCCTCTGTAGGGAGAATGGGACAGAGTACTATATTTACAAAAAGGCAAAATATTTAATATCACATTAAAGGGACATAATACTCATATGCTAAATCACTTGAAACTGATGCAGTATAATTGTAAAAAGCTGACAGGAAAATATCACCTGAGCATCTCTATGTAAAAAAGGATGATGTTTTACCTCACAATTTCCTCAGCTCAGCAGAGTAAGTTCTGTGTAAAAAGTTATACTCAGCTGTTGCTTAGCTGCAGGTAAATTTTTTTTTTTTTTTTAAATGAACAGCAGCCAATCAGCATCAGCAGTGCTGAGGTCATGAACTCTTTTACTGTGATCTCATGAGATTTCACTTAACTCTCATGAGATTTCATTGTAAACTTCCTTACACTGAATAGGGAAATAAGATGAGTGTGCATGTAAGCTCGCTCCTTCCGCTGTCCTGGGACAGACATACTGATTTGTTGCTTAGAAGTCATTTTAAATGGGATGTGACTACTGAGAAACTTTTGAGGTAAAATATTTTTCTTTTTTACATAGAGATGTTCAGGTGATATTTTCTAGTCGGCTTTTTACAGCTATGCTGCATCACTTTCAAGTGTTTAAACATTTGGATATTATGGCCCTTTAAATATAGAAGCATTGACATAATTATTTTATTTTTTCAGGGTACATGTTGGAACCTGACCAGGAACGACGGCCTGATATATATCAAGTATCCTACTTTGCCTTCAAACTTGCCAAAAGGGATTGTCCTTTGCCTAACATATATGTAAGATTTTCATATGTCTCATCCATTAAAAGCGAAATATACTTTGAAATGTGATCTCTGTTCTCTCCAAATTACTTACTGGGACAGGATTTTTTTTTTATATCATCACTTTGACTTCAATTTTTTGTGTGTGTAATATAAAATAATATACAGTTGAGTCATAACCATATGTTAATTTTGTCATAGGTCCAGCATTTTGTTCTATGATGAATATTATAAATTATCAGAGAAATAAAATTGCTCAACCGGAGGTGGCCCAACACTGCCTTTAAAGGACATTAAAGGGACAGTATACTCCAATTTTTTTAAAATGTTTAAAAGATAAATAACACCTTTATTACCCATTCTCCAGCTATGCACAACCAACATTATATTAATATACTTTATAACTTTTAAAACTCTAAATCCCTGCCTGCTTCTTAGCCCCTGCATTCTGCATTTTTTTAGCTTTTCACAGCAAGACACTGCTAGTTCATGCAATAGATAACATTGTGCTCACTCCTGTAGAGTTACAAATGAGTCAGCACTGATTGGCTAAAATGCAAGTTTGTAAATAACACTGAGATAAGGGGGCAATTTGCAGAGGCTTAAATACAAGGTAATCACAGAGGTAAAAGGTATATTAATTTAAGCGTTGATTATGCAAAACTGGGGAATGGGAAATAAAGAGATGTTCATTTTAAACAATAAAAATTCTGGAGTAGGCTTTCCCTTTAAACTGCTGGTCAGTCAACTACAATAGAATGGTTACTACTCTCAGTTCTCCTGTGCCAGCAACTATCTTTAAAGCTGTTCTCTTATTTTAACCCTTTACTGGTGCCAATTGGTTAAGCTCCACATCTTTATACTGGGCTCCATCTTGACGCTAAGGTATTCTAGCACTATGTGACAGAATCAGTGACATTGACGGCTTTTTGTTACCTGCATTGTGCTCACAGTCTGTATTGTGTGTGCTCCATCTTGATGTGCACAATACAGCTGTGAAAAAAAACTGTCAACTTTGCTGATCTGTGAATGTTCAACATTTCTGTCACAGAATGCATCAGGAAGTGAGCTGATGATGGTTGCGCCCAGTATGGAAATGCGGAGCTTCTCCAAGCAACGCCTGTTAGAGTTTAAAATCAGAGAACAGTTCTCAAGAGAGCTGCAATCACAGGACAAAATAAACAATGGCATGCAGTGCTTTCAGCTAGCCAGTTGCGGACAGTGTAATACTTTGCAATAGTATTAAATTTTCTATTATTTATAAATGTTACTTAAAGGGATAGGAAAGTCAAAATTAAACTTGCATGATTCAGATAGAGCATGTTATTTTAAATTCACTTCTATTTTCATATGCACTTTGTTCTCTTGGTATCCATTGTTGAAAAAAATATGTACATATCCTACACTAGTGGGAGCTAGCTGCTGATTGGTGCCTGCACAGTGCACAAATTTGTCTTTTGTGATTGGCTGACTAAATGTGTTCAGCTAGCTCTCAGTAGTGCAATGCTGTTCCTTCAGCAAAGGATATCAAATTAATGAAGCAGAATTGATAATATAAGTAAATTGGAAAGTTGTTTAAAATTGTATGTTCTACAACAAAGCTATCCAAAGCACAAATTAATTGCATAATTTAACATAAATTGATTTGTGCAACAAACATTTGGAAAAATTAATATTAGCTAATTTTAGCTTAAAGGGATACTGAGTCGGTCCATTTTTGATTTAAGAACCCTGGATAGTGCTATCTGATTGGTGGCTGCATTTAGCCACCAATCAGCAAGCGTACGCGCTACCTAGGTGCTGAAACAAAGATGGGCCGTCTTGTTAGCTTCCATTCATGCTTTTTCAAATAAACCAAGAGAACTAAGGAAAATTGATAGAAGTAAATTAGAAAGTTGCCTAAAATTGCATGCTCTATCTGAATCATGAAAGAAAAAAAATTGGGCTTCATATCCCTTTAATATTGGCTTAAATTTTAGCCAAGTAGTCATTAAAATTAGCCAGGTGGTGTGCCTATTAATTAGGTACTGTGGAGAACAGGTCATGAGGAGTAAGTTCTGTAGAAGTTGTGTCCAGCAATATATTGTGCCTTTAATGGCTGCAAACTGGCCATGATTCCATTATGCCTTGTATTTATAGTATATAAAGTTAAATAACTTACCAGTGTTGAGATTAGGGTTGCCACCTTGGCTTTATTTTCCTTGACCCTTATGATTTACACATGCTGCAGGGTAAGCAGGGCGGAACATGTATTGTGCCTCTGGACATCACACAAATAGTGCTGCTGAACAGCACAATATATGTTCCTCCCTGCACACCCTGCAGCATGTGTAACTCATAAGTGTCCAGGAAAACATAGCCAAGGTGCCCTAGTTGAGATAGAGAGATATCCTAAAATAAACTATTTGGTACACCAGAAATAATGTACAAGTCTTTGGGAGTATCACTGAGACAGTAGTAGATATATGGAGAACATTCTTTGCCACGGTGGTAAGGGTTTATTAGTGTTGAAAATAATAACTTATTGTGCACAAGTCATCTTGAAAATTGTGGCTCAATGAGTATAATGAGGACTTTTTTTCTTTTGCAAGATGTACCGAGTCCACGGATTCATCCTTACTTGTGGGATATTATCCTTCCTAACAGGAAGTGGCAAAGAGAGCACCACAGCAGAGCTGTCTATATAGCTCCCCCCCTTAACTCCACCCCCAGTCATTCTCTTTGCCGGCTCTAAGCAGGAAGAGTAAAGTGAAAGAGGTGTTAAACTATTAGTTTTATTTTATCTTCAATCAAGAGTTTGTTATTTTTAAATGGTACCGGTGTTGTACTATTTACTCTCAGGCAGGACATAGATGAAGATTTCTGCCTGGAGGAAGATGATCTTAGCATTTGTAACTAAGGTCCACTGCTGTTCCCACAGAAGCTGAGGAATACAGGAAAACTTCATTGTGAGGAACGGTTTCTTGCTATACAGCAATGAGGTATGTTCAGTCATTTTTTTCTGCAGAGACTGTGTTAACTCAGAAAGGCTGACAGTATCCCCATTAGGGGAAGGGGAAGCAGTAATCCTAGTTTTATAAGGGGCATTATTAGCTTGCATAAAGCTTGCTAATCTTATGGGCACTCAGTTTGTATATGATATATTAGGCAAACGTTTGTGTGTTCTGGGAGTACGTTTTTTATTTCTTATGGGACATCTGTTTGGGGTTTTTATAACCCACATGGCTTACAAAAAAGGTTTGGTAGATTTTGTGTAGGCCCCAGCAATATCGAGTCAGATGGGCGGGGCCTATTTTCGCGCCTCAGTTGCGCACTTAGTTTATGCAGACAAGCAGCAAGCAACATCTCCAGAGGTCCTGGTACACTTCTAGAGCCTAATCGAAGCTTTATCCCCACATCGTTCCCTAAGGGCAGGTAGGCGCCACAGCAGAGCCGTGGCAAGGTTTTGGACATGTCAATCCGTTTTTTTTTCATTTGGGGGTTTATTGCTTAATTATTGTGGTGCAATCTTACTAAAGCTTAGTGGGTGTACTGTAAAGATTTCGGAAAATTTGAGGCAATTTTAAGCATTTTTGCAGTTTGTTTTTTTTTTTCTCTTAAAGGCACAGTACCGTTTTTGAAAATTGTATTTTTTTCATTAAATAAAGTGTTTTCCAAGCTTGCTTGTCTCATTACTAGCCTGTTCAACATGTCTGACATTGAGGAAACTCATTGTTCAATTTGTTTAGAAGCCATTGTGTGTCCCACTTGTACTGATATGTCTATAAATTGCAAACAGCATATTTTGACTTATAAGAGTTTGGCATTAGATGATAATCAGACAGAAGGAAATCAGATTTTGCCATCTAGTTCTCCCCAAGTGTCACAACCAGTAACGCCCGCACAAGTGACGCCAAGTACTTCTAGTGCGTCTAATTCTTTCACCTTGCAAGATATGGCCTCAGTTATGAATACTACCCTCACAGAGGTTTTATCTAAACTGCCAGGGTTGCAAGGGAAGCACAGTAGCTCTGGGTTAAGAACAAATGCTGAGCCTTCTGACGCTTTAGTAGCCGTATACGATATTCCCTCACAATGTTCTGAGGTAGGGATGAGGGATTTGCTATCTGAGGGAGAGATTTCTGATTCAGGAAGGTTGTTCCCTCAGACAGATTCAGATATGACGACATTTAAATTTAAGCTAGAACACCTCCGTTTATTGCTCAGGGAAGTTTTAGCGACTCTGGATGATTGTGACCCTATTGTAGTTCCAGAGAAATATTTAGAGGTTCCTGTTTACACTGATGTTTTTCCGGTCCCTAAGAGGATTTTGTACTTGTTACTAAGGAGTGGGATAGACCAGGTATTCCGTTCTCTCCCCCTCCTGTTTTTAAGAAAATGTTTCCCATATCTGACACCATGAGGGACTCATGGCAGACGGTCCCTAAGGTGGAGGGAGCTATTTCTCCTCTGGCTAAGCGTACAACTATACCTATTGAAGACAGTTGTGCTTTCATTGATCCTATGGATAAAAAATTAGAGGGTCTCCTAAAGAAAATTTTTGTTCATCAAGGTTTTCTTCTTCAACCTATAGCGTGCATTGTTCCTGTAACCACTGCAGCTGCCTTTTGGTTTGAGGCTCTAGAAGAGGCTCTTCAGGTGGAGACCCCACTAGATGATATTCTGGACAGAATTAAGGCTCGTAAGATAGCTAATTATTTTGTTACAGATGCCGCTTTGAGTGTTATGACTTAAGTCCTGGTCGGCTGATGTGTCATCAAAATCTAAGCTTTTGACCATCCCTTTCAAAGGTAAGACTCTATTCGGGCCTGCACTGAAAGAGATAATTTCAGACATCACTGGGGGGAAGGGTCATGCCCTCCCCCAAGATAAGTCAAATAAGACAAGGATCAAACAAAATGATTTTCGTTCCTTTCGAAACTTCAAGGGTGGTCCCGCTTCCTCTTCCCCTGCTGCAAAGCAAGAGGGGAACTTTGCTCAATCCAAGCCAACCTGGAGACCTAACCAGGCTTGGAACAAGGGTAAACAGGCCATAAAGCCTGCTGCTGCCACTAAGACAGCATGAAGGGGTAGCCCTTGATCCGGGACCGGATCTAGTAGGGGGCAGACTCTCTCTCTTTGCTCAGGCCTGGGCAAGAGACGTTCAGGACTCCTGGGCCGTAGAAATTGTAACCCAGGGGTATCTTCTAGATTTCAAAGATTCTCCTCCAAGGGGGAGATTCCATCTTTCTCAATTGTCTGTAAACCAGACAAAAAGAGAGGCGTTCTTACGCTGTGTAGAAGACCTTTTTACCATGGGAGTGATCTGCCCAGTTCCGAAAGCAGAACAGGGACAAGGTTTCTACTCCAATCTGTTTGTGGTTCCCAAAAAAGAGGGAACCTTAAGACCAATTCTAGATCTCAAGATCCTAAACCAATTCCTAAGAGTTCCATCCTTCAAGATGGAGACCATTCCGACTATTTTACCAATGATCCATGAGGGTCAATATATGACCACCGTGGATTTGAAGGATGCGTATCTACACATTCCTATCCACAAAGATCATCACCAGTTCCTCAGGTTTGCCTTTCTGGACAGGCATTACCAGTTTGTGGCTCTTCCCTTCGGGTTGGCCACGGCGCCAAGAATCTTCACAAAGGTGCTAGGGTCCCTTCTGGCGGTCCTAAGGCCGCGGGGCATAGCAGTGGCGCCTTATCTAGATGACATCCTAATTCAAGTGTCGACTTTCCAACTAGTCAAGTCTCACACGGACTTATAGATTTGGTGGACATGAAAATTTTTCTGACGGAGGTCAGGAAATCAAAGATTTTAACCACCTGCCGAGCTCTTCATTCCATTCCTTGGCCGTCAGTGGCTCAGTGTATGGAGGTAATCGGACTTATGGTAGCGGCAATGGACATAGTTCCGTTTGCTCGCTTGCATCTCAGACCACTGCAACTATGCATGCTCAAACAGTGGAATGGGGATTATGCAGATTTATCTCCTCAGATAAATCTGGATCAAGAGACCAGAGACTCTCTTCTTTGGTGGTTGTCACAGGATCACCTGTCCAGGGGAATGTGTTTCTGCAGGCCAGCGTGGGTTATAGTGACGACGGACGCCAGCCTACTGGGCTGGGGTGCAGTCTGGAGTTCCCTGAAAGCACAGGGTTTGTGGACTCAGGAGGAGGCCCTCCTACCGATAAATATTCTGGAATTAAGAGCGATATTCAATGCTCTTCAGGCGTGGCCTCAGCTGGCTTCGGCCGGATTCATCAGATTTCAGTCGGACAACATCACGACTGTAGCTTATATCAATCATCAGGGGGGAACAAGGAGTTCCTTGGCGATGATAGAGGTTTCCAGGATAATCCGATGGGCAGAGACTCACTCTTGCCATCTATCAACGATCTATATCCCAGGGGTAGAGAACTGGGAGGCAGATTTTCTAAGTCGTAAGACTTTTCATCCGGGGGAGTGGGAGCTCCATCCGGAGGTGTTTGCTCAACTGGTTCAGCTATGGGGCGCACCAGAATTGGATCTGATGGCGTCTCGTCAGAACACCAAACTTCCTTGTTACAGATCCAGGTCCAGGGATCCTCAGGCAGAACTGATAGATGCTCTAGCAGTACCCTGGTCGTTCAACCTGGCTTATGTGTTTCCACCTTTCCCTCTCCTTCCGCGTCTGATTGCCAGAATCAAACAGGAGAGAGCTTCAGTGATTTTGATAGCACCTGCGTGGCCACGCAGGACTTGGTATGCAGATCTGGTGGACATGTCATCTCTGCCACCATGGACTCTGCCACTGCGACAGGACCTTCTGATTCAAGGTCCGTTCAAGCATCCAAATCTAATTTCTCTGCAACTGACTGCTTGGAGATTGAACGCTTGATTTTATCAAAGCGGGGTTTCTCTTGAGTCGGTCATAGATACCTTGATTCAGGCTTGAAAGCCTGTCACCAGGAAAATCTATCATAAGATATGGCGTAAATATCTTTTTTGGTGCGAATCCAAAGGCTACTCATGGAGTAAGATCAGGATTCCTAGGATTTTGTCCTTTCTTCAAGAAGGATTGGAGAAAGGATTGTCAGCTAGTTCCTTAAAAGGACAGATATCTGCTTTGTCTATTCTATTGCACAAGCGTCTGGCAGATGTCCTAGACGTTCGGGCTTTTTGTCAGGCTTTAGTTAGAATCAAGCCTGTGTTTAAACCTATTGCTCCGCCATGGAGTCTAAATTTAGTTCTTAATGTTCTTCAGGGGGTTCCGTTTGAACCCATGCATTCCATAGATATTAAGCTTCTATCTTGGAAAGTTCTGTTTCTAGTTGCTATCTCTTCAGCTCGAAGGGTTTCTGAATTATCTGCATTACAATGTGACTCGCCTTATCTTGTTTTCCATGCTGATAAGGTGGTTTTGTGTACCAAACCTGGGTTCCTCCCTAAGGTTGTTACTAACAGGAATATCAATCAGGAGATTGTTGTTCCTTCTCTGTGTCCTAATCCTTCTTCTAAGAAGGAACGTTTATTGCACAACTTGGACGTGGTTCGTGCTTTGAAGTTCTATTTACAGGCAACCAAAGATTTTCGTCAATCATCTTCTTTGTTTGTTGTCTATTCTGGAGAACGTAGGGGTCAAAAGGCTACGGCGACTTCTCTTTCCTTTTGGCTGAAAAGCATTATCCGTTTGGCTTATGAGACTGCTGGACAGCAGCCTCCTGAAAGAATTACTGCTCACTCTACTAGAGCGGTGGCTTCCACATGGGCTTTTAAAAATGATGCTTCTGTTGAACAGATTTGTAAGGCTGCGACTTGGTCTTCGCTTCATACCATTTCCAAATTTTACAAATTTGATACTTTTGCTTCTTCGGAGGCTATTTTTGGGAGAAAGGTTTTGCAAGCAGTGGTGCCTTCCATTTAGGCTCCTGTCTTGTCCCTCCCTTCATCCGTGTCCTAAAGCTTTGGTATTGGTATCCCACAAGTAAGGATGAATCCGTGGACTCGGTACATCTTGCAAAAGAAAACAAAATTTATGCTTACCTGATAAATTTCTTTCTTTTGCGATGTACCGAGTCCACGGCCCGCCCTGTCTATTCAAGACAGATAGTATTTTTTATTGAAAACTTCAGTCACCACTGCACCTTATAGTTTCTCCTTTCTTTCATGTAATTAGCAAGAGTCCATGAGCTAGTGACGTATGGGATATACATTCCTACCAGGAGGGGCAAAGTTTCCCAAACCTTAAAATGCCTATAAATACACCCCTCACCACACCCACAATTCAGTTTTACAAACTTTGCCTCCGATGGAGGTGGTGAAGTAAGTTTGTGCTAGATTCTACGTTGATATGCGCTCCGCAGCAAGTTGGAGCCCGGTTTTCCTCTCAGCGTGCAGTGAATGTCAGAGGGATGTGAGGAGAGTATTGCCTATTTGAATGCAGTGATCTCCTTCTAAGGGGTCTATTTCATAGGTTCTCTGTTATCGGTCGTAGAGATTCATCTCTTACCTCCCTTTTCAGATCGACGATATACTCTTATATATACCATTACCTCTGCTGATTCTCGTTTCAGTACTGGTTTGGCTATCTGCTATATGTAGATGAGTGTCCTGGGGTAAGTAAGTCTTATTTTCTGTGACACTCCTAGCTATGGTTGGGCACTTTGTTTATAAAGTTCTAAATATATGTATTCAAACATTTATTTGCCTTGACTCAGAATGTTCAACTTTCCTTATTTTTC
The DNA here is from genome assembly GCF_027579735.1 of Bombina bombina. Taxonomy (NCBI): domain Eukaryota; kingdom Metazoa; phylum Chordata; class Amphibia; order Anura; family Bombinatoridae; genus Bombina; species Bombina bombina. The sequence continues at coordinate 865,252,178 of NC_069500.1, forward strand.
AGACAGTCAGTTTCATATTTGGGATAATGCATTTTAATTTAACATTTTTTACCTTAAAATTTGACTTTTTCCCTGTGGGCTGTTAGGCTCGCGGGGGCTGAAAATGCTTCATTTTATTGCGTCATTCTTGGCGCGGACTTTTTTGGCGCAAAAATTCTATTTCCGTTTCCGGCGTCATACGTGTCGCCGGAAGTTGCGTCATTCTTTGACGTTATTTTGCGCCAAAAATGTCGGCGTTCCGGATGTGGCGTCATTTTTGGCGCCAAAAAGCATTTAGGCGCCAAATAATGTGGGCGTCTTATTTGGCGCGAAAAAATATGGGCGTCACTTTTGTCTCCACATTATTTAAGTCTCATTTTTTATTGCTTCTGGTTGCTAGAAGCTTGTTCTTTGGCATTTTTTCCCATTCCTGAAACTGTCATTTAAGGAATTTGATCAATTTTGCTTTATATGTTGTTTTTTTTTTCTTTTACATATTGCAAGATGTTCCACGTTGCAACTGAGTCAGAAGATACTTCAGGAAAATCACTGCACAATGCTGGAGCTACCAAGCTAAGTGTATCTGCTATAAACTTTTGGTATCTGTTTCTCCAGCTGTTATTTGTATTGCATGTCATGTCAAACTTATTAATGCAGATAAAATTTCCTTTAGTACTGTTACATTACCTGTTGCTGTTCCGTCAACATCTAATTTTCAGAGTGTTCCTGATAACATAAGAGATTTTATTTTTTAAATCCATTAAGAAGGCTATGTCTGTTATTTTTCCTTCTAGTATACATAAAAGTCTTTTAAAACTTCTCTTTTTTTCAGATGAATTTTTAAATGAACATCATCATTCTGATACTGATAATGGTTCTTCTGGTTCTGAGGTTTCTGTCTCAGAGGTTGATGCTGATAAATCTTTGTATTTGTTCAAGATGGAATTTATTCGTTCTTTACTTAAAGAAGTGTTATTTGCATTAGAAATAGAGGATTCTGGTCCTCTTGATACTAAATGTAAACGTTTAAATAAGGTTTTTAAATCTCCTGTAGTTATTCCAGAAGTGTTTTATCTCCCTGATGCTATTTCTGAAGTAATTTCCAGGGAATGGAATAATTTGGGTAATTTATTTACTCCTTCTAGACGTTTAAGCAAATTATATCCTGTGCCATCTGACAGATTAGAGTTTTTTGGGACAAAAATCCCTAAGGTTATGGGGCTGTCTCTACTCCTGCTAATGTACTACTATTCCTACGGTAGATAGTACTTCATTTAAGGATCCTTTAGATAGGAAAATTGATTCCTTTCTAAGAAAAGCTTACTTATGTTCAGGTAATCTTCTTAGACCTGCTATATTTTTAGCGGATGTTGCTGCAGCTTCAACTTTTTGGTTAGAAGCTTTAGCGCAACAAGTAACAGATCATAATTTTATAGCATTATTTTTATTCTATAACATGCTAATAATTTTATTGGTGATACCATCTTTTGATATCATTAGAGTTGATGTCAGGTATATGTCTCTAGCTATTTTAGCTAGAATAGCTTTATGGATTAAACTTGGAATGCTGACATGTCTTCTAAGTCAACTTTGCTTTCCCTTTCTTTCCAGGGTAAATAATCATTTTCGTTCCTTTCCTCACAAGGAACAAAAGCCTGATCCTTCATCCTCAGGAGCGGTATCAGTTTGGAAACTATTTCCAGTTTGGAATATATCCAAGCCTTATAGAAACCTATAGCCAGCTCCTAAGTACCTATGAAGGTGCGGCCCTTATTCCAGCTCAGCTGGTATGGGGCAGATTACGTTTTCTTCAAAGAAATTTGGATCAATTCCGTTCTTAATCTCTGGTTTCAGAAACATTGTTTCAGAAAGGTACAGAATTGGCTTCAAGTTAAGGCCTCCTGCTAAGAGATTCTTTTCTTTCCCGTGTCCCAGTTAACACAGCAAAGGCTCAGCATTTCTGAAATGTGTTTCAGATCTAGAGTTGGCTGGAGTATTTATGCCAGTTCCAGTTCTGGAACAGGGGCTGGGGTCTTATTTTATCTCTTCATTGTACCAAAGAAGGTCAATTCCTTCAGACCAGTTCCGGATCTATCATTATTGAATCATTATGTTAGGATACCAACATTCAAGATGGTTACTGTAGGACTATCCTGCCTTTTGTTTAGCAAGGGCATTATATGTCTACAATAGATTTACAGGATGTGTATCTGCATATTCCGATTCATCCAGATCACTTTTAGTGTCTGAGATTCTCTTTTTAGACAAGCATTACCAGTTTTGTGGCTCTACCGTTTGGCTTAGCCTCAGTTCCAAGAATTTTTTTCAAAGGTTCTCGGTGCCCTTCTTTCTGTAATCAGAGAATAGGGTTTTGGTATTTCCTTATTTGGACGATATCTTGGTATTTGCTCAGTCTTCTCATTTTCGAAGAATCTCATACGAATCGACTTGTGTTGTTTCTTCAAGTTCATGGTTGGAGGATCAATTTACCAATCAGTTCATTGATTCCTCAGACAAGGGTAACCTTTTTAGGTTTCTAGATAAATTCAGTGTCTATGACTCTGTCCTTGTCAGACAAGAGAAGTTTAACATTGATATCAGCTTGTCAAAACCTTCAGTCACAATCATTCCCTTTGGTAGCCTTATGCATGGAAATGTTGGGTCTTAGGACTGCCGCATCAGATGCGATCTCCTTTGCTCGTTTTCACATGCGACCTCTTCAGCTCTGTATGCTGAACCAATGGTGCAGGGATTACTCAAAGATATCTCAATTAATATCTTTAAACCGATTTTACAACACTCTCTGACATGGTGGACAGATCACCATCGTTTAGTTCAGGGGGCTTCTTTGTTCTTCCGACCTGGACTATAATCTCAACAGATGCAAGTCTTACAGGTTGGGGAGCTGTGTGGGGGTATCTGACGGCACAAGGGGTTTGGGAATCTCAGGAGGTGAGATTTCCGATCAATATTTTGGAACTCCGTGCAATTTTCAGAGCTCTTCAGTCTTGGCCTCTTCTGAAGAGAGAGTTGTTCATTTGTTTTCAGATAGACAATGTCACAACTGTGGCATACATCAATCATCAAGGAGGGACTCACAGTCCTCTGGCTATGAAAGAAGTATCTCGAATTTTGGTTTGGGCGGAATCCAGCTCCTGTCTAATCTCTGCGGTTCATATCCCAGGTATGGACAATTGGAAAGCGGATTATCTCAGTCGTCAAACGTTGCATCCGGGCGAATGGTCTCTTCACCCAGAGGTATTTCTTCAGATTGTTCAAATGTAGGAACTTCCAGAAATAGATCTGATGGCTTCTCATCTAAACAAGAAACTTCCCAGGTATCTGTCCAGATCCCGGGATCCTCAGGCGGAGGCAGTGGATGCATTATCACTTCCTTGGAAGTATCATCCTCCCTATATCTTTCCGCCTCTAGTTCTTCTTCCAAGAGTAACCTCCAAGATTCTGAAGGAATGCTCGTTTGTTCTGCTGGTAGCTCCGGCATGGCCTTACAGGTTTTGGTATGCGGATCTTGTCCGGATGGCCTCTTGCCAACCGTGGACTCTTCCGTTAAGACCAGACCTTTTGTCTCAAGGTCCTTTTTTTCCATCAGGATCTGAAATCCTTAAATTTAAAGGTATGGCGATTGAACGCTTGATTCTTGGTCAAAGAGGTTTCTCTGACTCTGTGATTAATACTATGTTACAGGCTCGTACATCTGTATCCAGAGAGATATATTATAGAGTCTGGAAGACTTATATTTCTTGGTGTCTTTCTCATCATTTTTCTTGGCATTCTTTTAGAATACCGAGAATATTACAGTATTCTTCAGGATGGTTTAGATAAGGGTTTGTCCGCAATTTCCTTGAAAGGTCAAATCTCTGCTCTTTCTGTTCTTTTTCACAGCAAGATTGCTATTCTTCCTGATATTCATTGTTTTGTACAAGCTTTGGTTCGTATAAAGCCTGTCATTAAGTCAATTTCTCCTCCTTGGAGTTTGAATTTGGTTCTGGGGGCTCTTCAAGCTCCTCCATTTGAACCTATGCATTCATTGGATATTAAATTACTTTCTTGTAAAGTTTTTTGTTCCTTTTGGCCATCTCTTCTGCCAGAAGAGTTTCTGAATTATCTGCTCTTTCTTGTGAGTCTCCTTTTCTGATTTTTCATCAGGATAAGGCGGTGTTGCGAACTTCTTTTGAATTTTTACCTAAAGTTGTGAATTCCAACAACATTAGTAGAGAAATTGTGGTTCCTTCATTATGTCCTAATCCTAAGAATTCTAAGGAGAAATCGTTGCATTCTTTGGATGTTGTTAGAGCTTTGAAATATTATGTTGAAGCTACGAAATCTTTTCGTAAGACTTCTAGTCTATTTGTTATTTTTTCCGGTTCTAGAAAAGGCCAGAAAGCTTCTGCCATTTCTTTGGCATCTTGGTTGAAATCTTTAATTCATCTTGCCTATGTTGAGTCGGGTAAAACTCCGCCTCAGAGAATTACAGCTCATTCTACTAGGTCAGTTTCTACTTCCTGGGCGTTTAGGAATGAAGCTTCGGTTGACCAGATCTGCAAAGCAGCGACTTGGTCCTCTTTGCATACTTTTACTAAATTCTACCATTTTGATGTATTTTCTTCTTCTGAAGCAGTTTTTGGTAGAAAAGTACTTCAGGCAGCGGTTTCAGTTTGAATCTTCTGCTTATGTTTTTCATTAAACTTTATTTTGGGTGTGGATTATTTTCAGCAGGAATTGGCTGTCTTTATTTTATCCCTCCCTCTCTAGTGACTCTTGTGTGGAAAGATCCACTTCTTGGGTAGTCATTATCCCATACGTCACTAGCTCATGGACTCTTGCTAATTACATGAAAGAAAACATAATTTATGTAAGAACTTACCTGATAAATTCATTTCTTTCATATTAGCAAGAGTCCATGAGGCCCGCCCTTTTTTTGTGGTGGTTATGATTTTGTATAAAGCACAATTATTCCAATTCCTTATTTTATATGCTTTCGCACTTTTTTCTTATCACCCCACTTCTTGGCTATTCGTTAAACTGAATTGTGGGTGTGGTGAGGGGTGTATTTATAGGCATTTTAAGGTTTGGGAAACTTTGCCCCTCCTGGTAGGAATGTATATCCCATACGTCACTAGCTCATGGACTCTTGCTAATATGAAAGAAATTAATTTATCAGGTAAGTTCTTACATAAATTATGTTTTTTCTTCCTTGGCCTTCGGTCGAATGACTGGGGGTTGGAGTTAAGGGGGGAGCTATATAGACAGCTCTGCTGTGGTGCTCTCTATGCCACTTCCTGTTAGGAAGGATAATATCCCACAAGTAAGGATGAATCCGTGGACTCGGTACATCGCAAAAGAAAGAAATTTATCAGGTAAGCATAAATTATTTTTTTATTTTTTTTTTGGGGGGGGGGAGCAGTTTGATCCTTCTCAGAAACCAATAAATAGAAATATAGCCCTGATGTTAAACTGATAAAAGCATAGTCAAATCTGACTGACCAGTGGGATCTTCTCTTGTGTCAGATGATGTACTTTTGCCTTTGACTCTAGAATTTAATTTCAAAATTAATCAAATTTCCCCCTCCCCCTTGTATTATGGCTGCCAATCACAAAATGCATATACAGCCAATCACAAAATGCATATACAGTTCAATTTTGCACATGCTCAGTAGGAGCTGTAGTCTCAGAATGTGTGCATATAAAAAAACATCAACATTTTGCTAACAGAAGTACGGTATATTGGAAGGTTTTTTGTTTTTTTAATTACATTCCTTATCTGAATTGTTAAACTTTAATATTGCCTTTAGTGACCCTTTAGGAAGTGGCAGATTAATGAATATAATCCAAATCTTACTGTACCTGATAACAAGTAGTAACTTGATAGGCTTAATAAACCTGTTGGTGCACTATGCAATAACAGATTACTATGGGAGAGCAAAAAAGGTATCTGTGTGAAAATTCTGTCATTAATATGCAGTGTGAACTTGTTTTAGGATGTAAATTTGTTTGCTACATCTGTCTCTTATTATGTTATTTGCTCCAGAGTTAGTTATCTCATCTTCTATCTGTGCCTGGTATGCAACTCTTGTGTAACTACTTTTTCACGTAAACAAAATACATTTTTGGATCTGCTTTAAGTTGAAACATTTTTTTACTTCACTATCCCTTTAATGAAAAAGTCTGGATTTCGGAATAATTCTGGATTTTGGAATTCCAGATTCAGGGATTTTTACCTGTAAATAAAACATAGGAGTGTGACTATAATACCATAGAACTACCCCTCATTATATGCTGCCCCCAAATCTCTTGGTGCCCTAGTTATGGGCCTAGTTGGTCTATGCTAAAATACGCCCCTATAAGGTTTTTCTACCTTCTTGTGTCAATGGAAATGCAGTTTTTTTTAGGCCACTGACTGACATATGTGACAGCTTGTCATTTGTGTTTCAATTATTATGATATCAGTCCAAAATGTAAATGTATTTCAGCTCTAAAGACATTTGTGGCACTATACAAATGAATGATGATAATAATAATAATAATAATAATATACTAGTGAAAGTAGGGAAAAGTTTTTTTATTATATACTGTGATATGTTATGTATAGGGTAACTGGGATTACACAATGGCTCTAAGTTAGACCCCACCCTTGAACCTGTTGTATATATTTTTCACAACTAAGCAGCGATTTTATCCCCTTGGTTGCCAGTAACACACAAATTATTTGTTCTCTTTGACTGCCACTGCCAGTAGCAGACACAGCAGTATTTTGTCCCTCTTTGACTGCTAGTATCACACACAGACCAGTGTTTTTACACTACAATGGTTCTTATAAAGCATAGAGCAGTGATTTTACCCCAGTCAATACATGAGACACACACAAACCAGTATTTCTTTCATGTAATTAGCAAGAGTCCATGAGCTAGTGACGTATGGGATATACATTCCTACCAGGAGGGGCAAAGTTTCCCAAACCTCAAAATGCCTATAAATACACCCCTCACCACACCCACAATTCAGTTTTACAAACTTTGCCTCCTATGGAGGTGGTGAAGTAAGTTTGTGCTAGATTCTACGTTGATATGCGCTCCGCAGCAAGTTGGAGCCCGGTTTTCCTCTCAGCGTGCAGTGAATGTCAGAGGGATGTGAGGAGAGTATTGCCTATTTGAATGCAGTGATCTCCTTCTACGGGGTCTATTTCATAGGTTCTCTGTTATCGGTCGTAGAGATTCATCTCTTACCTCCCTTTTCAGATCGACGATATACTCTTATTTATATACCATTACCTCTGCTGATTTTCGTTTCAGTACTGGTTTGGCTTTCTACAAACATGTAGATGAGTGTCCTGGGGTAAGTAAATCTTATTTTCTGTGACACTCTAAGCTATGGTTGGGCACTTTATTTATAAAGTTCTAAATATATGTATTCAAACATTTATTTGCCTTGACTCAGGATGTTCAACATTCCTTATTTTCAGACAGTCAGTTTCATATTTGGGATAATGCATTTGAATCAATCTTTTTTCTTACCTTATAATTTGACTCTTTTTTCCCTGTGGGCTGTTAGGCTCGCGGGGGCTGAAAATGCTTCATTTTATTGCGTCATTCTTGGCGCGGACTTTTTTGGCGCAAAAAATCTTTTCTGTTTCCGGCGTCATACGTGTCGCCGGAAGTTGCGTCATTTTTTACGTCCTTTTGCGCCAAAAATGTCGGCGTTCCGGATGTGGCGTCATTTTTGGCGCCAAAAAGCATTTAGGCGCCAAATAATGTGGGCGTCTTATTTGACGCTAAAAAATATGGGAGTCGCTTTTGTCTCCACATTATTTCAGTCTCATTTTTTCTTTGCTTCTGGTTACTAGAAGCTTGTTTATTGGCATTTTTTCTAGGGATGCACCGAAATGAAAATTCTGGACCGAAACCGATACCGAAAATTCAGGATGATCCTGGCCGAAAACCGAAACCGAAATTGTTTTTTTCTTTTTTAACTACAGTGTGTGTGTGTGTAGCTGAGAGAGCTTGTAGGCGGGAAAGCTCCAATAAATGGACATTTTCACTTGTACAGTAGGGCGTGATCTGCAGTGAAACTGGAGCTCTATAAGGGAGAGCGTGGTTATAGCCAGACAACAATACGAGGTGGACATGTGTTTTCTTTTTGGGTATAGTTATCCGTGCGATGAGCGTGGCTGCACCTGATCGTCTCTCATCGTATCTCTGCCTAGTTCCTGGTTCGGGTCTCACACTGACCCGTCAGATTATATGTCCAGAGCCCCAAATGGAGTCTGCCTGTCACCTATCACCAGGACCACTGGACTTAGCTACAACCTTACGTGCAAGGTGGTTATAGAAAGTTACCGTGCTTTTTTGTTTACACTGTCTGGTGGGTGCTAATTTGTACCAACTGTGTGCGAGCTTGGGGCTTATGCTTATAAAGTGTGCACGCATATTTGCCTCAGGCGAATAGAATGTTTACGCACAAGAGGCTGATGTATGAGCACTGTATATAAGGCTTTAAAGATATTCACTGTGTGTGCTTAGGGCTGTGTCTGATAATATCAAGTGTTTATAAACATGTTACTTATCCTCCTTTGATATTTGTATTCACTATTCTGAACTTTGGTTTCCTTCTCTGCTAGTTTCAAATATCATCATGTAATGGTACTTATGTGTGTGCTCTGTGTACCATGCCATTGCTGTGCTGCTCACCTTATGCTAAGGATAGACATGTAACTCAATAGAACAGGGGAGGGCTGTACATTTTTAGCCATTTTGGTCCTCTTTGGGCCGAAATTGGAATTGCACATTTTCGGCGGCCCAAATTTTGGTGCATCGCTAGTATTATTCTTTATTTAGTTCTGTGTAACAGAATCACATTTAACCGTTTTTGTTTTGTTACCAATTATCAAAATAAAGTATAGTCCTAGAAAACTATTATTATATGCAAAACAGTAAGTCAAGTAATGAACTCAAACAGCAGCTCTAGGCTGGCATCAAATTTAAAATATGCTACACAATAATTTTGCCGAAAATAAAAGGCAAAAAAACCGAAAACCGAAATAACAAAAAATGCTATTTTCGGCCGAAACTTTCTGCGGCCGAAATTTCGGTGCATCCCTAATTTTTTCCCATTCCTGAAACTGTCATTTAAGGAATTTGATCAATTTTGCTTTATATGTTGTTTTTTCTCTTACATATTGCAAGATGTCTCACGTTGCATCTGAGTCAGAAGATACTTCAGGAAAATCGCTGTCTAGTGCTGGAACTACCAAAGCTAAGTGTATCTGCTGTAAACTTTTGGTAGCTATTCCTCCGGCTGTTGTTTGTATTAATTGTCATGACAAACTTGTTAAAGCAGATAATATTTCCTTTAGTAATGTACCATTGCCTGTTGCAGTTCCTTCAACATCTAAGGTGCAGAATGTTCCTGATAACATAAGAGATTTTGTTTCTGAATCCATCAAGAAGGCTATGTCTGTTATTTCTCCTTCTAGTAAACATAAAAAATCTTTTAAAACTTCTCTCTCTACAGATGAATTTTTAAATGAACATCATCATTCTGATTTTGATGACTCTTCTGGTTCAGAGGATTCTGTCTCAGAGATTGATGCTGATAAATCTTCATATTTATTTAAAATGGAATTTATTCATTCTTTACTTAAAGAAATACTAATTGCTTTAGAAATAGAGGATTCTGGTCCTCTTGATACTAATTCTAAACGTTTAGATAAGGTATTTAAATCTCCTGTGGTTATTCCAGAAGTTTTTCCTGTTCCTAATGCTATTTCTGAAGTAATTTCCAGAGAATGGTATAAATTGGGTAATTCATTTACTCCTTCTAAACGTTTTAAGCAATTATATCCTGTGCCGTCTGACAGATTAGAATTTTGGGACAAAATCCCTAAAGTTGATGGGGCTATTTCTACCCTTGCTAAACGTACTACTATTCCTACGTCAGATGGTACTTCATTTAAGGATCCTTTAGATAGGAAAATTGAATCCTTTCTAAGAAAAGCTTATCTGTGTTCAGGTAATCTTCTTAGACCTGCTATATCATTGTCTGATGATGCTGCAGCTTCAACTTTTTGGTTGGAGACTTTAGCGCAACAAGTAACAGATCATGATTCTCATAATATTATTATTCTTCTTCAGCATGCTAATAATTTTATCTGTGATGCCATTTTTGATATTATCAGAGTTGATGTCAGGTTTATGTCTCTAGCTATTTTAGCTAGAAGAGCTTTATGGCTTAAAACTTGGAATGCTGATATGGCTTCTAAATCAACTCTACTTTCCATTTCTTTCCAGGGTAACAAATTATTTGGTTCTCAGTTGGATTCTATTATCTCAACTGTTACTGGTGGGAAAGGAACTTTTTTACCACAGGATAAAAAATCTAAGGGTAAAAACAGGGCTAATAATCATTTTCGTTCCTTTCGTTTCAACAAAGAACAAAAGCCTGATCCTTCATCCTCAGGAGCAGTTTCAGTTTGGAAACCATCTCCAGTCTGGAATAAATCCAAGCCTTCTAGAAAGGCAAAGCCTGCTTCTAAGTCCACATGAAGGTGCGGCCCTCATTCCAGCAAAGCTGGTAGGGGGCAGGTTACGTTTTTTCAAAGAAATTTGGATAAATTCTGTTCACAATCTTTGGATTCAGAACATTGTTTCAGAAGGGTACAGAATTGGTTTCAAGATGAGACCTCCTGCAAAGAGATTTTTTCTTTCCCGTGTCCCAGTAAATCCAGTGAAAGCTCAAGCATTTCTGAATTGTGTTTCAGATCTAGAGTTGGCTGGAGTAATTATGCCAGTTCCAGTTCTGGAACAGGGGATGGGGTTTTATTCAAATCTCTTCATTGTATCAAAGAAGGAGAATTCCTTCAGACCAGTTCTGGATCTAAAAATATTGAATCGTTATGTAAGGATACCAACATTCAAAATGGTAACTGTAAGGACTATCTTGCCTTTTGTTCAGCAAGGGCATTATATGTCCACAATAGATTTACAGGATGCTTATCTGCATATTCTGATTCATCCAGATCATTATCAGTTCCTGAGATTCTCTTTTCTGGACAAGCATTACCAGTTTGTGGCTCTGCCGTTTGGCCTAGCTACAGCTCCAAGAATTTTTACAAAGGTTCTCGGTGCCCTTCTGTCTGTAATCAGAGAACAGGGTATTGTGGTATTTCCTTATTTGGACGATATCTTGGTACTTGCTCAGTCTTTACATTTAGCAGAATCTCATACGAATCGACTTGTGTTGTTTCTTCAAGATCATGGTTGGAGGATCAATTCACCAAAAAGTTCATTGATTCCTCAGACAAGGGTAACCTTTCTGGGTTTCCAGATAGATTCAGTGTCCATGACTCTGTCTTTAACAGACAAGAGACGTCTAAAATTGATTTCAGCTTGTCGAAACCTTCAGTCACAATCATTCCCTTCGGTAGCCTTATGCATGGAAATTCTAGGTCTTATGACTGCTGCATCGGACGCGATCCCCTTTGCTCGTTTTCACATGCGACCTCTTCAGCTCTGTATGCTGAATCAATGGTGCAAGGATTACACAAAGATATCTCAATTAATATCTTTAAAACCGATTGTACGACACTCTCTAACGTGGTGGACAGATCACCATCGTTTAATTCAGGGGGCTTCTTTTGTGCTTCCGACCTGGACTGTAATTTCAACAGATGCAAGTCTCACAGGTTGGGGAGCTGTGTGGGGATCTCTGACGGCACAAGGAGTTTGGGAATCTCAGGAGGTGAGATTACCGATCAATATTTTGGAACTCCGGGCAATTTTCAGAGATCTTCAGTCTTGGCCTCTTCTGAAGAGAGAATCGTTCATTTGTTTTCAGGCAGACAATGTCACAACTGTGGCATACATCAATCATCAAGGAGGGACTCACAGTCCTCTGGCTATGAAAGAAGTATCTCGAATTTCTGGTTTGGGCGGAATCCAGCTCCTGTCTAATCTCTGCGGTTCATATCCCAGGTATAGACAATTGGGAAGCGGATTATATCAGTCGCCAAACGTTGCATCCGGGCGAATGGTCTCTTCACCCAGAGGTATTTCTTCAGATTGTTCAAATGTGGGAGCTTCCAGAAATAGATCTGATGGCGTCTCATCTAAACAAGAAACTTCCCAGGTATCTGTCCAGATCCCGGGATCCTCAGGCGGAAGCAGTGGATGCATTATCACTTCCTTGGAAGTATCATCCTGCTTATATCTTTCCGCCTCTAGTTCTTCTTCCAAGAGTAATCTCCAAGATTCTGAAGGAATGCTCGTTTGTTCTGCTGGTAGCTCCGGCATGGCCTCACAGGTTTTGGTATGCGGATCTTGTCCGGATGGCCTCTTGCCATCCGTGGACTCTTCCGCTACGACCAGACCTTCTGTCGCAAGGTCCTTTTTTCCATCAGGATCTCAAATCCTTAAATTTAAAGGTATGGAGATTGAACGCTTGATTCTTGGTCAAAGAGGTTTCTCTGACTCTGTGATTAATACTATGTTACAGGCTCGTAAATCTGTATCCAGAGAGATATATTATAGAGTCTGGAAGACTTATATTTCTTGGTGTCTTTCTCATAATTTTTCTTGGCATTCTTTTAGAATTCCGAGAATTTTACAGTTTCTTCAGGATGGTTTAGATAAAGGTTTATCCGCAAGTTCTTTGAAAGGACAAATCTCTGCTCTTTCTGTTCTTTTTCACAGAAAGATTGCTAATCTTCCTGATATTTATTGTTTTGTACAAGCTTTGGTTCGTATAAAACCTGTCATTAAGTCAATTTCTCCTCCTTGGAGTTTGAATTTGGTTCTGGGGGCTCTTCAAGCTCCTCCGTTTGAACCTATGCATTCATTGGACATTAAATTACTTTCTTGGAAAGTTTTGTTCCTTTTGGCAATCTCTTCTGCCAGAAGAGTTTCTGAATTATCTGCTCTTTCTTGTGAGTCTCCTTTTCTGATTTTTCATCAGGATAAGGCAGTGTTGCGAACTTCTTTTGAATTTTTACCTAAAGTTGTGAATTCCAACAACATTAGTAGAGAAATTGTGGTTCCTTCATTATGTCCTAATCCTAAGAATTCTAAGGAGAAATCGTTACATTCTTTGGATGTTGTTAGAGCTTTGAAATATTATGTTGAAGCTACTAAGTCTTTCTGTAAGACTTCTAGTTTATTTGTTATCTTTTCCGGTTCTAGAAAAGGCCAGAAAGCTTCTGCCATTTCTTTGGCATCTTGGTTGAAATCTTTAATTCATCTTGCCTATGTTGAGTCGGGTAAAACTCCGCCTCAAAGGATTACAGCTCATTCTACTAGGTCAGTTTCTACTTCCTGGGCGTTTAGGAATGAAGCTTCGATTGATCAGATTTGCAAAGCAGCAACTTGGTCCTCTTTGCATACTTTTACTAAATTCTACCATTTTGATGTATTTTCTTCTTCTGAAGCAGTTTTTGGTAGAAAAGTACTTCAGGCAGCGGTTTCAGTTTGAATCTTCTGCTTATGTTTTTCATTAAACTTTATTTTTGGGTGTGGATTATTTTCAGCAGGAATTGGCTGTCTTTATTTTATACCTCCCTCTCTAGTGACTCTTGCGTGGAAAGATCCACATCTTGGGTAATCATTATCCCATACGTCACTAGCTCATGGACTCTTGCTAATTACATGAAAGAAAACATAATTTATGTAAGAACTTACCTGATAAATTCATTTCTTTCATATTAGCAAGAGTCCATGAGGCCCGCCCTTTTTTTGTGGTGGTTATGATTTTTGTATAAAGCACAATTATTCCAATTCCTTATTTTATATGCTTTCGCACTTTATCACCCCACTTCTTGGCTATTCGTTAAACTGAATTGTGGGTGTGGTGAGGGGTGTATTTATAGGCATTTTGAGGTTTGGGAAACTTTGCCCCTCCTGGTAGGAATGTATATCCCATACGTCACTAGCTCATGGACTCTTGCTAATATGAAAGAAATGAATTTATCAGGTAAGTTCTTACATAAATTATGTTTTTAACTCCCTCTGATATTGCCTGAAACCTTAAGGCAGTAATTTTCTTGTTTTACCATCCTTGGCCGAAAGGCTCAAAAAAGAACATAATAAAACACAGGTCTGCAATATTGCTTCTTTCTGGACAATATTTGCAATGCATAGAGGCATGGGAGATCATTAAATTAAGCTGCCAATCAGGGGAAGTAGAACAAACTGGACACTTTAAGGGACTTGATTTTTTTTTTTAATAAGATAACAAATTTATTACCTATTTACCATCTTTGCACAACGAGCATTGTTATAATAATTATTATTATTATTATCATTTATTTGTATAGCGCCGCCAAATTCCGTAGCGCTGGGTACAATGATAGGGGTATACAATGACAAAGATTTGTGATACAATACAAAACATAACAAGACTAAACAAATCTAGCACAGGAGGAAGATTGCCCTGCTCCGGAGAGCTCACAGTCTATAGGTTTAGGGTGCAGAGACATAAGGTTGGGGTAGCTTGTCACATTGGTTGTAGTTGCAGCAGTGAGTCAGGCAGTTCATGTACATGTACTAGCTTGGTTCGGATGCGGGATGGAGGAGAGATGGTAATCCTCTCTGAATAGGTGGGTTTTCAAGGATCTTCTGAAGCTATACAAGGTTGGAGACAGTCTGATGGAGCGGGGTAGAGAGTTCCAGAGGAAAGGAGCAGCACGTGCGAAGTCTTGGAGGCGGGAGTGGGATGTAGAGATAGCAGGAGTGTAGAGACGTAGGTCAGAGGTTGATCGAAGAGGACGGGATGGGGAGTATTTCACGATGAGAGAGGAAATATAGTTGGGAGTTAGACTGTTGAGTGCTTTGTAGGTTAGGGCTAATACTTTAAATTGTATTCTGGAGTGTATGGGGAGCCAGTGTAGAGACTGGCAGAGCGGAGCAGCTGATGTAGATCGTCGACTTAGGTGGATGAGTCTAGCAGAAGCATTCATAATAGATTGGAGGGAGGAGAGGCAGTGTTTTGGAAGGCCATTTAAGAGTAGATTGCAATAATCAATGCGTGACAGGATGAGGGAATGAATAAGCATTTTTGTAGTATAATAATATACTTTATAACTTCTATATGCCTGTTTCTAAGCCCCTGCAGGCCACCCCTTATCTCAGTACTTTTTATTAGCTTTTTAAATCTTGAACAACAGCCAGACAGGGCTAGTTCATGTGTGCCATATCAATAACATTGTGCTCACTCCAGTGGAGATCAAGAACCAGCACTGATAGGCTAAAATGCAAGATTGTAAAAAAAACATTGAAATAAGGGGGCAGTCTGCAGAGGCTTAGTTACTAGGTAATCACAGAGGTAAAAGGTGTATTAATATAACCATGTTTTCTGTAAAACTGGGAAATGGGTAATAAAAGGATTATCTATCTTTTTAAACAATACACATTTTCAAGTAGACTGTACCTTTAAGAGTCTAGTATTTTTGTATGACTTTTAATGTACAGCAATCTGAAATATTTGACTGTCCTGTTGAACACTGGACATCTGGCAAACCTAGTCTTGTAGGAAAATTGTTGTAAAGTGTTTAAAATGATTTCATTAAAATAGATTGTTTCTGGTTGCTTTAAATAATAATTATATTTTTTATTCTCCCTACCAAAGAATTCTCCACTTCCAGCAGCGCTTCCGGAACCAATGACAGCAAGCGAGGCTGCATCGAGAAAAAATCAAATAAAAGCCAGGTAAGATCATTGTCACAGAAAAAAAAAACAGTTAAAGGGACACTAAACCTAAATTTTTATCTTTCATGATTCAGATAGAGCATGCAATTTTAAACAATGTTCTAATTTACTCCTATTATACAGTTTTCTTCCTTTTCGTGCTATCTTTATTTTAAAAAGCAGGAATATAAGGTTAGGAGCCGGTCCAATTTTGGTTTAGCACCTGAGTTGCACTTTCTGATTGGTTTGCTTCATTTAGCCACCAATCAGCAGGAGCTGAACAAAAAATGGGCCGTCTCTAAAGCTTATATTCCTGCTTTTTCAAATAAAGATAGCACGAAGACGAAGAAAAATTGATAATAGGAGTAAATTAGAAAGTTGTTTAAAATTGCATGCTCTATCTGAATCATGAAATAAAACATTTGGGTTTAGTGTCCCTTCAAGTTATAACCCCCGAGAAAGGAAAAGAAAGGAGTGTTAGACCCAAGTCCAATTAATTAGATGGATGTTTTATTCAAAACATTTCTTTAATTCATTTGAAAGAACAGTCCAAAAGGACATAAACCCCCAAAATGTTCACAATTTAAATAAAAAAGGTTTTTAATGGATTTCTATTAGCAAATTGACTTAATTCTCAGGGTATTCTTTGCTAAAGAGCATATCTAAGTAGTTAGCCTGCATGTGTCAGGATCACTTTTATGGCTTTTGACAATGAATTACAATTTTGAGCACTGCATGTCAGCAGCGGATGCACAATGCAGAACACAGTTAAAGCAATCTTGCAAAAGTGCTGCTAGACACGTGCATTCTTCTGAGCTTAGCTACCTGCTTTTTCAACAAAAGATACCAAAGAATAAAGTTTAGATGACGGCCCATTTTTGGTGAATAACCTGGGTTATTCTTGCTGATTGGTGGATAAATTCATCCACCAATAAAAAAGTACTGTCCAGGGTACTGAAACAAAAAAGAAGCTTAGATACCTTCTTTGTCAAATAAAGATAGCAAGTGAACGAAGAAAAATTGATAATAGGAGTAAATTAGAAAGTTGCTTAAAATTGCATGCTCTTTCTGAATTACAAAAGAAAACAAAATTGGATTCAGTGTCCCTTTGAAAAAGAGACAGACAATTTGAAATTCTTTGTTTTAGATGGAAGACAGAAAGAAGGTATGACTTTAATAGCTGCATGGTGGTATCATTTGGCTGACAGCCCTTTTCATTTATTTTTTATTTATTTTTATTTTTATTTAATGAATTTGTGATGATGTAATGTGGCAGATAACCTTTTTATTATTATTTTTTTAATTTTAATTCATTTAAATTGTGATGCAATTTGGCAGATAACCCTTTTTATTTTTTCTAGGTTTGTGAAAAATTAATTATTTGGATATTTGCTTGTGAAACGAATACTAAATATGGCCGCAGGTAGCAGCATTAGGATATTTTCCGGACTGGCTGTATTATTGTTAAAGCACAGAGATCTGGATTTGCACAGGTCTTTGTGTATTACACTTTTAACACAAATATATCTATCACCATAAATAGCCAAATGCTGCTACCTGCAGCCATATATGGAATTTGTTTCACAATATCCCAGTAACGAATTATGCACATACCTAATGTTTTCTCATTATTTTTCAGCTTGATCTTGACTTTCTATCCAGCTTTAATTTAATCCCCAAATATTAAAAGGACATTAAATACCTCATGTTTTTGTGTAGAGGGGACCAAAATACATTTTGCAATATCAATTGATTTAGACAAATAGGTGTGTGTGTGTGGGGGGTGACACCATAACTTACCGCACCGGGTGACACCAACCCTAGTGACGCCACTGATAATTTCTAATGCAAAAATACTTGACAATGTGTCAGTGCCAAGGCCCAATGGTGGGAGGTCACACAATATACCCCCCTCCCCAAAAGCTCTACCTTAAGCCCCCAATCTTGATCCCACCATGTAATTTTTTCACAACTGAGCATTTATTTTACCCTTTGGCTGCCAGCAACATACAAATTAATAACTGTACCTCTCTGGTTGCTAATAACACACATAAACAGAAATTAATAGACCCCGTTAACTGCTGCATATTTGTAATTTGTTAAGGCACATGAAGCCTTTTACATTTAGCTAACACCCCAGGACTTTTAAAAAAAATGGACATTTAAATGCCCAGTAATTTTGTGAAGATTTTACTGGGCAGCCTGGACTGTTTGTATATTAGACGCCTGGCAACTCTATGCACAAATAAAAAAAATGTATAATGTCCTCTTAAGTCCCTATTACTTGTTAATGCTTGTTGTTACCATATTTTACACACTTAAAGGGACAGTAAAGGGACAGTAAAGTCATAAGACCTTCATGATTTAGACAGAGCATACAATTTTAAACAACTTTCCAATGAACCTCTATTATTTAGTTTGCTTCCTTCTCTTGTTATCCTTTGCTGAAAGGTTTATCTAGGTAAGCTCAGGAGCAGCAAAGAACCTAGGTTCTAGCTGCTGATTGGTGGCTGCATATATACCGATTGTCATTGGCTCAGCCATGTGTTCAGTTAGAAACCAGTAGTGCATTGCTGCTCCTTCAAAAAATGATATCAAGAGAATGAAGCATATTTAATAAAAGAAGTAAACTGGAAAGATGTTTAAAATGTTATGTTCTACCTAAATCATGAAAGAAAATGTTTGAGTTTCATGTCCCTTTAATAAAACTCCCTTACTTGCAGGGACAGTCATATTTTAGTGGTTCTTTCCTGACCCTAAGCTTATTTCCAGGTTTCTACTTCACTGCTGCTGTATCTGCATTTTAGGCTTCTTCTCCTTTATTATTGTACAGTCTGTGTTCTATGCACTGCTTATATGAACATCCAGTAACCTGCTCAAATATTACTAACCTGGGGCAATTTTTTTTTTTTCTTCCTTTTTCAACAATGACAACTATTTCCTGAGTTACCACCTGAGGGCTTTATTATTTGCTATCACTTTTAACCTAATCCTGTCCGTTTTTTGTTTCTTTCTGTTCTCTCTAAAATGATTTCACTCTATTTACTTTGTTTTCCAAATATTCAAGTCAAGTATCATTGTTTAGAAACTCAGACACGGGTGGTTATGTTTGTGTTTGAACTATTTTACAATAATATTACTCTGGCGCCATCTTGTGGACATTTTTTGAATATAATCAAATGGAAAACTTATTTGTAACTGCAAAATAAAACATATTGCATAACAGTTTATTTATTGTTTGAACTAAATCTATGAAGTCTTGCAATGGCTATAAAAAGATTATGCAAATTTCCAAAATAAATATTTATCTCCATGTTTTAGAGGCATTACTGGGCTCAATACTTGTTTCTGTGGTGAATCTTAATGAGGGAATTAAATTATATATCAATATACATAAATGTGTGTGTGTGTGTGTGTGTAATTATCTATCTCTCTCTCTCTCTCTCTCTCTCACATTCTCTCTTTCTCACACTCAGATTCTCTCTCTCTCACACACACAGTCACACACACACACTCACACACACTCTCTCTTACACACACTCACACACACTCTTACACACACTCACACACACTCTCTCTTACTCACACACACACACACTCTCTCTCACACACACACTCTCACTCTCACACACACACACTCTCACTCACTCACACACACACACACACACACATACTATCACTCTCACACACACACACACTCTCACACACACACACACACACGCTCACTCTCACACACACACACTCTCACTCTCACACACACACACTCTCACTCACACACACTCTCACACACACACACACTATCACACACACACTCTCTATCACACACACACACACACACACTCTCTCTCTCTCACACACACACACACTCTCTCTCTCACACACACTCTCTTTCACACACACACACACACACTCTCACTCACACTCTCACTCATACACACTCACACACTCACTCACACACACACTATCTCACTAGGGTTGCCACCTCGGCTGTGTTTTCCTGGACACATGCTGCAGTGTGTGGAGGGAGGAACATGAATTGCACCCCTGGACAACACATGAATAGTGATCCTGGAAAGTACTATTCATGTTCCTCCCTGCATACCCTGCAGCATGTGTAACTCATAAGTGTCCAGGAAAACATGGCTGAGGTGGGAACCCTATTTCTCACACAGAAAGACAATGACAATCACCAACTAACATACACAAAGATACACACGCAAAAGAGAAATAACTGTAAGCATGTGCAGTATGTTGTAAATAAACAATGTCATCTTTTTGGCTGTGGCTGTTTCCCACCAAAATCCAGACATGCCTGACTCAAATCCAGGACACACAAATGGAAACCCCAGGTCATTCCCAGACAGGTGACAACCCTACTATAGGTACAAAAATCACTTTTTCCCTCTAAAATGCTTAGATCTTCCACAAAACTACAACATTCTTGTAAGGAAATCCACTGTTTTACAAACCTCTTTCTAACAGTGGCATTTATTCACACAACATAATCCTATATTAATCATGATTGTTTAAACCTTTTCTTAGTGATTTATATTTTTAGGCACTGTCGAATTTTGTAAATTCAACTATTTGTTATTTTAATCATGAATAATTAGGTTTCACTTTTTATCAGAAAATATAATAAAACATTTTAAAATTAAATATTTAATAGGTTTACTGTTTTTTTTTTTACTTTACAGAATAACAGATGCTTTTGGGCCAACAGAAACATCCATTGCGCCAAGACAAAGACCCAAAGCATTTTCCAATACGACCGCTTCAAATGTTCTCACTATTCAGAGTTCCGCAACACCGGTCAAGATGGCTATGCAAAGTGCTCCAAGTAACCACGGCCAAAATGGTATTAAGAAAACCAAAATATATATATATTTTTTAATAGAGCTAGAATTACAACTTTATAGAAATAACGTTTTAAATTGTAGAACAAAATGTATGCAGGTATGTCCGCAATTCTAATGTGTGTTTACAGTGTTTTTTTTAAACTTAGCAAGGTGTGTGTAAGACCAGATTTGCAAAATGAAAAATACCTCCAAGTGACACTTTAGCTTGCACAAACAGCTAAGGCAAGAATGTAGGCCAAGTCCAACTAAACAAAACAAACGTGATTACCCAGAGCCCTAACATCTAACAGTAGACATCAGAAGAGGGAAAAATTTGTCTTGATAGGACTCTTTCAAAATGTATCTAAGGCTATGGTGAGGTGTTTGCTATTGTTATGATAATTACCTGGCAAATAGAGGGACACTAGACCTCATATTTGTGAAAGAAGAATCTCCTCTTTCAAATGAGTGTTCTCACATCCCCATATACATTGTGTAAGGTGAGATAAATTCTAACCAACCGTCGTCTCTTGGTATCTTTATTTGAAAAAGCAGGAATGTAAGCTTTGGAGCCAGCCCATTTTTGGTTCAACTAAATGTAGCCACCAATCAGCAAGCGCTACCCAGGGTGCTAAACCAAAAATTGACTGGCTCCTAAGCTTACAGTCCAGCTTTATTCAAATAAAGATACCAAGAGAACGAAGACAATTTGATAATAGGAGTAAATCAGAAATTGCCTAAACAAAATGTGTTTCATATCTCTTTAATAGTAATCAGTGTTCTCCACAAAAACGTTTGCCAGACGGGTCAGATTAGGAAGTAGCTGGTTGGGGGCAGTGTAATAGTATTCAATATTATAACATTTTACTGTCATTTATAAATGTTAATTATGCTACCCAACGCACAAATAATTTACATAATTTAACATAAATTGATTAAATGATAATTTGACCAACAAACATTGAAAACAATATTAAAGGGACAGTCTAGTCAAAATTAAACTTTCATGATTCGGATATGCCGTGCAATTTTAAACATCTTTTCAATTTACTTTTATAATCAAATTTGATTTGTTCTCTTGGTATTCTCTGTTGAAAGCTAAACCTAGGTAGGCTCATATGCTAATTTCTAATGTGTAATTCCATATGTGTCTAACTAGGTCACAGCAATTTAAGTATGCGTTTCACCCCTTTTTAGCCGTTAAACACATAGTTATGTTCAAGGAGTTGTGCAATAATAAAACACAGAGCATTTTCTTTTTGTTCTTTTATATTTTATGATACATTTCTAAGATCCGCTTTCCAGACCTCGTTAGACTCAGCTGCTCTTTATTTCATGCTGCAATTGTGTGAGTAATGTGGAATTTTTTAATTTTTTTGCAGTGACTGCAACAGCACCCAGGCCTAGTAGTAACCAAGATGCATTGCTGGTTCACGGAAGCACCCAGCAGCCTCCACAGCAGCACAGAGTTCTGCAGCAGCTGCAGCCCGGAGACTGGAGACTACAGCAACTGCATCACTTGCAGCAACAGCAGCATCGGCAGCAAATGCTACAGGAAGCTTATATGCAGCAGGTATACATAACCCTTAACTCATGGCTACATTTTGAAGATTACAGAGCATGTAGGAATGTAATTAGTTTGAGCAGTCCAATATTGATTGCAAAGTGTATAAAATTAAAATAAATCTTTGTTACTTAAAGGGACAGTCTAGTCCAAATTAAACTTTCATGATTCAGATAGGGCATGCAATTTTAAACAACATTTCATTTAACTTTTATCATCAAATTTGTTTGTTCTCTTGGTATTTTTAGTTTAAAGCTAAACCTAGATCAGTTCATATGCTAATTTCTTAGCCGTTAAAGGATGCCTCTTATCTGAATGCATTTGATAGTTTTTCACCGCTAGAGTGCGTTAGTTCATGTGTGACATATAAATAACATTGTGCTCACGACTATGGAGTTACTTATGAGAGGGCACTGATTGGCTATAATTCAAGTCTGTCAAAATAACTGAAATAAGGGGGCAGTCTGCAGGGGCTTAAATACAAGGTAATCACAGAGGTAAAAATTGTATTAATATAACAGTGTTGGTATGTAAAACTGGGGAATGGGTAATAAAGGGATTATCTATCTTTTTAAACAATACAAATTCTGGAGCACTGTCCCTTTAAACACTGCTTGATAAAATAAGGCATCTGCATTATCATCTTGCTTTTCAAATGCTTTTACTTGAAATACCAATTTAGAGAGTAAATGAATATGTTATTTGAGCATTGTAATATCATTGACAGACAAAAAATAAACAGTACAAAGTGAAAAAAAAGTCTTTGGTAAGGCCTTTATATAATAAATAATAATAAACTAGACTAAGAAACTTAAGACCATTGTTAAAATCATAAAAGTATAATCTTTTTTTTATATTTTGTCTTCCAAGTAATCCTAGATGGCTATGTATAAAGAGCCTCTCTACAAAACACTGTAATATACCTCAGCTATAACTGCTTATAGAATAGCAACAAGATTCTAAAACTATTTATTTCTTCAGACTAAAGGATTACAGCTAGCTCTGTCAGGTCTTGGTAAAACCCTGAAACAGTGCGTTGAGATTATGAGGACATGACCTATAATTCTAGCCCTTTAGACTTGAGAACCAGCTTCTTCTAAATTCTAAAAAGACCATATCCTTTCGAGGAAATTTCCAAAATATAAGCTTGGATGTGTTCTCTAATAGCCAGGTTTTCACAAGGCCCCTTTTGCTTTAACAATAAAGGTAATGGGCTTTGCAGTCATAAAATCACATACATAAGGAATTTGCAGAGGAAAAAAGTAATAAGTATGGTCAGATTACCTGTGGCGTGTGAGAGATATCGGGTTTATTGCTTCTATCCGTGCACATTGGCAGTAGCGCTCGTATTACAAGTTGAAAGTAAACGCGATCGCTTGAGCACAAATGAAGTTGACGCGTGTCGGGTTAGGGAGACCTCCAGAGCTCTGGTCAACTGTTACGTTACACTCAAATAAAAAGTTGCACAAAACACATCAAAAATACATTACAAAGTATAGTTACACTCATAATAACACCATTTAATAAAAATGATTTTAAAAAAAGTTATATAGAAAAAAAAAAAGTCTAAATACTAGTTCTAATATAACATTATAGTAATGTTTGGACTTTGTGAGAATACATTTTCCAAATATATAGCAAACAAGGCACCGAAAAGAGGGACATCATTTTACTTATAAAATGTAAAGTGAATCCATTAATGAACACATTAATATTTATGAAAGCTTAAACTAACCTGTGTATTATTATTATATAATAATTTATCATTTTGGCTTATCAGGGATTCTTTATCAAGTATACGTCATTTATATATTTCTTTCCTTTTTTGTATAGTATCAGCAGGCGTGCCAGCAACAAATGCTTCAGCAGCAGTTTTTGATGCACTCCTTTTACCAGCAACAACACACTCCGCTTCAGTATCCAGCTATGGTAAGGCTTATAATATACAATAATAAAAAAGGTTCCAATTTACTTCTGATATAAATTTTGCTTCGTTCCCATGATATTCTGTGTTGAAGAGATACCTAGGTAGGCACCCATGATATTCTGTGTTGAAGAGATACCTAGGTAGGCATCTGGAGCACTAAATGACAGGAAATAGATATGTAAAATAACCACAACAGAAGGCACCTCATGTCCACATCAGATAATTCAACTATGTGAAAATAAAACACAGGGTATTCACATACTCCTACAGCACTCAAATGTGCTTGGTAGAGACTAGCTGGGGATCGCAGTGTACCAGCTCACTGTTGCCGAGTCTCTCGAACTGCCAGTAGTCCGGTTCCGGAAAAAACTCAAATTGCCAGGTCCCAGTGATCTCCTTAAAGGGACAGTCAAGTCCAAAAAAGACTTTCATAATTCAAATAGGGCATGTCATTTTAAACAACTTTTCAATTTACTTTTATCACCAATTTAGCTTTGTTCTCTTGGTATTCTTAGTTGAAAGCTAAACCTAGGAGGTTCATATGCTAATTTCTTAGACCTAGAAGGCCGCATCTAATCTAAATGCATTTTGAAAGTTTTTCACCACTAGAGGGCATGAGTTCATATGTTTCATATAGATAACATTGAGCTCATGCACGTGGAGTGAGCACTGATTGGCTAAAACGCAAGTCTGTCAAAAGAACTGAAATAAGGGGGGATAATAAAACATCTTTATTCGATAAAAACAAGTAAAATGCAAGTGTACACTGATAAAAGGATAAACCTAATAAGGTCTACCAGACAGGCAACATGTTTCTCGGTTGTAGCCGTTTTCTTCAGGCAGGAAATTTGACTATCACAGCAACCTTAAAGGGACAGTAAACTCCAAAACTTTTATTTTTCAAAAGATAGATAATCCCCTTGTTAGCCATTCCCCGTTTTTGCACAGCCAACATGGTTATATTAATGTACTTTTTACGTCTGTGATTACCTTGTATCTAAGCCACTTATGACAGCCCCCTGATCACTATTTATTATCTAATAACTTGCATTTTAGCCAATTAGCGCTGTGTCATACACAACTCCTCGGGCGTGAGCACAATGTTATCTATATGGCCCAAATGAACTTGCAGTCTCCTGTTGTGAAAATCAAATAAAAAAATCATGTGATAAGAGGCTTTCTGTAGTGTCTAACAAACAGGAAGAAATTTAGAGGTTGAAATGTTATAAAGTATATTAATATAACAACGTTGGTTGTGCAAAGCTGGGTACTGGGTAGTAAAGACATTATCTATCTTTTTACACAGTAAAAAATCTGGTGTTGACTGTCCTTTTAAAACAACACTATTAGCCAATCAAATTAGATAATCCCTTCCCATTCCTTTAAATTAGTAGCCAACACCCCCTCACATTTATTGTCAGTCTATCTCATATAAAAATCCATTCAAATCCCATAAATCATCTCATAAGATAAAACAACTTTTAAATCCAACAGTAACTGAGTAACATTAGACATCACATCGCTATGGTCACAGCGATGATATAGTGTAATGTAGTGGGGGGAAGTCACTGGATTTACAGTATTATTGGTTGGAGAGGGCCTATTTAAAATCTCATTATTGAAGGTATTAAAGGGACACTGAACCCAATTTTTTTCTTTTGTGATTCAGATAGAGCATGCAATTTTAAGCAACTTTCTAATTTACTCCTATTATCAAATGTTCTTCATTCTCTTAATATTTTTATTTGAAAAGCAAGAATGTAAGTTTAGATGCCGGCCCTTTTTTGATGAACAACCTGGGTTGTCCTTGCTGATTGGTGGATAAATTCATCCACCAATAAACAAGTGCTGTCCAGGGTCTTTACTTTCTTTTTAAAATAAAGATAGCAAGAGAATGAAGAAAAATTGATAAAAGGAGTAAATTATAAAGTTGCTTAAAATCGCATGCTCTATCTGAATCACGAAAGAAAAATGTTGGGTTCAGTGTCCCTTTAACATTTCCTCAGTGAAAGTAACTGGCCAATCGATGGGGATTATAATAGAACTCAATAATAATAATAATAATAATATGGAAGACTATGGGTTGAGATTGGCTTTATTGAAGTATAAATCAATTCATAATG
This sequence comes from Bombina bombina, assembly GCF_027579735.1. Lineage (NCBI taxonomy): Eukaryota > Metazoa > Chordata > Amphibia > Anura > Bombinatoridae > Bombina > Bombina bombina. Next base: position 865,278,298 of record NC_069500.1, read on the forward strand.
GAATGACTTGTTTGGCCCTCAATATTTGTTGTGCTATGAAATTACTTTACTATTGTGTGAAGTATAAAACAATAAACTAAATAGTAAATATTTCACTGAAAGTAAAACTCCTATTTGTATTATACTTACTGTGTGTAGGGCCTTGTCTGTATCATCCAATAAAAATAAGACAAATTAAGAAGTGACTTTTAGAGGCTTTCTCATCAGATGTTACACATTTGTTATGTCAATTACATGAAAGAACATTTTACAAAATAAATACAATGTAATCTAATACCACATGATTTATTTTTGTTTGTTATTCGCCTATTAAAGGGATATGAAACCCATATCCCTTTAAAACAGCATACACTATATTGCGATAATGTTGATTCTATCTGACTCTGGACAGCATATTTGCGCCCCATGGAATGGGACACAAGTTGATTAGATCCTTTTTCAAAATGTTGGCACATTCTGCAATGTTTGTATAAACACACGCATACACACGAATACATACATATAAATAAATATATATACATACATTTCTCTTGTTAAGTGTATCCAGTCCACGGATCATCCATAACTTGTGGGATATTCTCCTTCCCAACAGGAAGTTGCAAGAGGATCACCCACAGCAGAGCTGCTATATAGCTCCTCCCCTAACTGTCATATCCAGTCATTCTCTTGCAAGCCTCAACCAAGATGGAGGTCGTAAGAGGAGTGTGGTGTTTTATACTTAGTTTATTCTTCAATCAAAAGTTTGTTATTTTTAAATGGTGCCGGAGTGTACTGTTTATCTCAGGCAGTATTTAGAAGAAGAATCTGCCTGCGTTTTCTATGATCTTAGCAGAAGTAACTAAGATCCATGGCTGTTCTCACATATTCTGAGGAGTGAGGTAACTTCAGAGAGGGAATGGCGTGCAGGTTTTCCTGCAATAAGGTATGTGCAGTTAATATTTTTCTAGGGATGGAATTTGCTAGAAAATGCTGCTGATACCGAACTAATGTAAGTAAAGCCTTAAATGCAGTTATAGCGACTGGTATCAGGCTTATTAAAAGAGATACATACTCTTATGAAAGTGTATTTTAAAACGTTTGCTGGCATGTTTAATCGTTTTTTATATATGTTTGGTGATAAAACTTATTGGGGCCTAGTTTTTTTCCACATGGCTGGTTTGATTTTTGCCTAGTAACAGTTTCCTTAGGCTTTCCACTGTTGCAATATGAGTGGGAAGGGCCTATTTTAGTGTTTTTCTGTGCAGCTAAAAATACTGACAGAGACATTCAGCTTCTTCCTGCATGATCCAGGACATCTCTGGAGGGCTCAAAAGGCTTCAAAGTCGTTTTTGAGGGAGGTAAAAAGCCACAGTAGAGCTGTGGCAGTTGTGACTGTTTGAAAAAAAAACAAACAAAAAAAAACAAAAAAAAAAAAAAAACGTTTTTGTCTTTTATTATTCAGTTTTGGGTATTAAGGGGTTAATCATCCATTTGCAAGTGGGTGCAATGCTCTGCTAACACTGTTATTTCAAATTTTTACAAAATTTGTGTTTCTTAAAGGTGCAGTAACGTTTTTTATATTGCTTGTAAACTTGTTTAAAGTGTTTTCCAAGCTTGCTAGTCTCATTGCTAGTCTGTTTAAACATGTCTGACACAGAGGAAACTACTTGTTCATTATGTTTGAAAGCCATGGTGGAGCATCATAGGAGAATGTGTACTAAATGTATTGATTTCACCTTAAACAGTAAAGATCAGTCTTTAACTATAAAAGAAATATCACCAGAAGATTCTGACGAGGGGGAAGTTATGCCGACTAACTCTCCCCACGTGTCAGACCCTTCGCCTCCCGCTCAGGGGATGCACGCTAATATGGCACCAATTATATCAGGGACGCCCATAGCGATTACCTTGCAGGACATGGCTGCAATCATGAATAATACCCTGTCAGAGGTATTATCCAGGTTGCCTGAATTAAGAGGCAAGCGCGATTGCTCTGGGGTTAGGAGAAATACAGAGCGCGCAGATGCTGTAAGGGCCATGTCTGATACTGCGTCACAATATGCAGATCATGAGGACGGAGAGCTTCAGTCTGTGGGTGACATCTCTGATTCGGGGAAACCTGATTCAGAGATTTCTAATTTTAAATTTAAGCTTGAGAACCTCCGTGTGTTGCTTTGGGAGGTATTAGCTTCTCTGAATGACTGTAACACAGTTGCAGTACCAGAGAAATTGTGTAGGCTGGATAAATACTATGCGGTACCGGTGTGTACTGATGTTTTTCCTATACCTAAAAGGCTTACAGAAATTATTAGCAAGGAATGGGATAGACCGGGGGTGCCTTTTTCCCCACCTCCTATATTTAGAAAAATGTTTCCAATAGACGCCACTACACGGGACTTATGGCAGACGGTCCCTAAGGTGGAGGGAGCAGTTTCTACTTTAGCAAAGCGTACTTCTATCCCGGTTGAGGACAGTTGTGCTTTTTCAGATCCAATGGATAAAAAATTGGAGGGTTACCTTAAGAAAATGTTTATTCAACAAGGTTTTATTTTACAGCCCCTTGCATGCATTGCGCCTGTCACGGCCGCGGCGGCATTCTGGTTTGAGGCCCTGGAAGAGGCTATCCATACAGCTCCATTGACTGAAATTATTGACAAGCTTAGAACACTTAAGCTAGCTAACTCATTTGTTTCTGATGCCATTGTTCATTTGACTAAACTAACGGCTAAGAATTCCGGATTCGCCATCCAAGCGCGTAGGGCGCTATGGCTTAAATCCTGGTCAGCTGACGTGACTTCGAAGTCTAAATTACTCAACATTCCTTTCAAGGGGCAGACCTTATTCGGGCCTGGTTTGAAGGAAATTATTGCTGACATTACTGGAGGTAAGGGTCACACCCTTCCTCAGGACAGGGCCAAAGCAAAGGCCAAACAGTCTAATTTTCGTGCCTTTTGAAATTTCAAGGCAGGTGCAGCATCAACTTCCTCCGCTTCAAAACAAGAAGGAACTTTTGCTCAATCTAAGCAGGCCTGGAAACCTAACCAGTCCTGGAACAAAGGCAAGCAGGCCAGAAAGCCTGCTGCTGCCTCTAAGACAGCATGAAGGAACGGCCCCCTATCCGGCGACGGATCTAGTAGGGGGCAGACTTTCTCTCTTCGCCCAGGCGTGGGCAAGAGATGTTCAGGATCCCTGGGCGTTGGAGAACATATCTCAGGGATATGTTCTGGACTTCAAAGCTTCCCCTCCACAAGGGAGATTTCATCTTTCAAGGCTATCTGCAAATCAGATAAAGAAAGAGGCATTCCTACGCTGTGTGCAAGACCTCCTAGTTATGGGAGTGATCCATCCAGTTCCGCGGACGGAACAAGGACAGGGTTTTTATTCAAATCTGTTTGTGGTTCCCAAAAAAGAGGGAACCTTCAGACCAATTTTGGATCTAAAGATCTTAAACAAATTCCTCAGAGTTCCATCTTTCAAAATGGAAACTATTCGGACCATCCTACCCATGATCCAAGAAGGTCAGTACATGACCACAGTGGACTTAAAGGATGCCTACCTTCACATACCGATTCACAAAGATCATCATCGGTTTCTAAGGTTTGCCTTTCTAGACAGGCATTACCAATTTGTAGCTCTTCCCTTCGGGTTGGCTACAGCCCCGAGAATCTTTACAAAGGTTCTGGGCTTAATTCTGGCGGTTCTAAGACCGCGAGGCATAGTGGTGGCTCCGTATCTAGACGACATCCTGATACAGGCGTCAAGCTTTCAAGTTGCCAAGTCTCATACAGAGATAGTTCTGGCATTTCTGAGGTCGCACGGGTGGAAAGTGAACGTGGAAAAGAGTTCTCTATCCCCACTCACAAGAGTCTCCTTAGGGACTCTTATAGATTCTGTAGAAATTAAAATTTACCTGACGGAGTCCAGGTTATCAAAACTTCTAAATGCTTGCTGTGTTCTTCACTCCATTCCGCGCCCTTCGGTAGCTCAGTGTATGGACATAGTGCCATTTGCACGCCTTCATCTCAGACCGCTGCAATTATGCATGCTGAGTCAGTGGAATGGGGATTACACAGATTTGTCCCCTCTGCTAAATCTGGATCAAGAGACCAGAGATTCTCTTCTCTGGTGGTTGTTTCGGGTACACCTGTCCAAGGGTATGACCTTTCGCAGGCCAGATTGGACAATTGTAACAACAGATGCCAGCCTTCTAGGTTGGGGTGCAGTCTGGAATTCCCTGACGGCACAGGGATCGTGGACTCAGGAGGAAAAACTCCTTCCAATAAATATTCTGGAGTTAAGAGCGATATTCAATGCTCTTCTGGCTTGGCCTCAGTTAGCAACACTGAGGTTCATCAGATTTCAGTCGGACAACATCACGACTGTGGCTTACATCAACCATCAAGGGGGAACCAGGAGTTCCCTAGCGATGTTAGAAGTCTCAAAAATAATTCGCTGGGCAGAGTACCACTCTTGCCACCTGTCAGCAATCCATATCCCAGGCGTGGAGAACTGGGAGGCAGATTTTCTAAGTCGTCAGACTTTCCATCCGGGGGAGTGGGAACTCCATACGGAGGTGTTTGCTCAGTTGATTCATCGTTGGGGCAAACCAGAGTTGGATCTCATGGCGTCTCGCCAGAACGCCAAGCTTCCTTGTTACGGATCCAGGTCCAGGGACCCAGAAGCGACGCTGATAGATGCGCTAGCAGCGCCTTGGTTCTTCAACCTGGCTTATGTGTTTCCACCGTTTCCTCTGCTCCCTCGACTGATTGCCAAAATCAAACAGGAGAGAGCATCAGTGATTCTGATAGCACCTGCGTGGCCACGCAGGACTTGGTATGCAGACCTAGTGGACATGTCATCCTTTCCACATGCCTCTAAGACAGGACCTTCTGATACAAGGTCCTTTCAATCATCCAAATCTAATTTCTCTGAGACTGACTGCATGGAGATTGAACGCTTGATTCTATCAAAGCGTGGCTTCTCCGAGTCAGTCATTGATACTTTAATACAGGCACGAAAGCCTGTTACCAGGAAAATCTACCACAAGATATGGAGTAAATATCTTTATTGGTGTGAATCCAAGACTTACTCATGGAGTAAAGTTAGGATTCCTAGAATATTGTCTTTTCTCCAAGAAGGCTTGGACAAAGGATTATCAGCTAGTTCCTTAAAGGGACAGATTTCTGCTCTGTCTATTCTTTTGCACAAGCGTCTGGCAGAGGTTCCAGACGTCCAGGCATTTTGCCAGGCTTTGGTTAGATTTAAGCCTGTGTTTAAACCTGTTGCTCCCCCGTGGAGCTTAAACTTGGTTCTTAAGGTTCTTCAAGGAGTTCCGTTTGAACTCCTTCATTCCATTGATATTAAACTTTTATCTTGGAAAGTTCTGTTTTTGATGGCTATTTCCTCGGCTCGGAGAGTCTCTGAGCTATCTGCCTTACAATGTGATTCTCCCTATCTGATTTTTCATGCAGATAAGGTAGTTCTGCGTACCAAACCTGGGTTTTTACCTAAGGTGGTTTCTAACAAGAATATCAATCAAGAGATTGTTGTTCCATCGTTGTGCCCTAATCCTTCTTCAAAGAAGGAACGTCTTTTACATAATCTGGACGTAGTCCGTGCCTTGAAGTTTTACTTACAAGCTACTAATGATTTTCGTCAAACATCTTTCCTGTTTGTCGTTTACTCTGGACAGAGGAGAGGTCAAAAAGCTTCGGCAACCTCTCTTTCCTTTTGGCTTCGGAGCGTAATAAGCCTAGCCTATGAGACTGCTGGACAGCAGCCCCCTGAAAGGATTACAGCTCATTCTACTAGAGCTGTGGCTTCCACCTGGGCCTTCAAAAATGAGGCCTCTGTTGAACAGATTTGCAAGGCTGCGACTTGGTCTTTGCTTCACACTTTTTCAAAATTTTACAAATTTGATACTTTTGCTTCTTCGGAGGCTGTGTTTGGGAGAAAGGTTCTTCAGGCAGTGGTTCCTTCCTCTTAATCCTGCCTTGTCCCTCCCATTATCCGTGTACTTTAGCTTTGGTATTGGTATCCCACAAGTAATGGATGATCCGTGGACTGGATACACTTAACAAGAGAAAACATAATTTATGCTTACCTGATAAATTTATTTCTCTTGTAGTGTATCCAGTGTACGGCCCGCCCTGTCCTTTTAAGGCAGGTCTAAATTTTAATTAAACTACAGTCACCACTGCACCCTATGGTTTCTCCTTTCTCTGTTTGTTTTCGGTCGAATGACTGGATATGACAGTTAGGGGAGGAGCTATATAGCAGCTCTGCTGTGGGTGATCCTCTTGCAACTTCCTGTTGGGAAGGAGAATATCCCACAAGTAATGGATGATCCGTGGACTGGATACACTACAAGAGAAATAAATTTATCAGGTAAGCATAAATTATGTTTTTGCTGTGCCAGGGTTCTTATTTAACTAGAAAAAATAATAATTATTGTTTCAAACTAAAACTATATTACTGTAAAAATGAATTTTTTTTTAATAATCAATATATATCCGGTTTTAATAGGCTCATCAATACCAGCAGGCTCAACTACAACAACAAGAGATCCTTCTACAGCAACAACAAAGGTCACATCAGCCACAGTATTTGACCTCTCCCCAAGAGTTTAAACCGGCCATAGAGTCTTATGCATCTTCACTTCCTCAACAAATGGGAGCAGTGAGGAATATGTGCAATACCAACAGGTAAAACCGAGTGCCTACAAAATTATTTCATGTTGCATTGCGTTTCTATGGTAACATTTTCAGGGGTATAATTCCAGCCTTTATTTCTTCAATATACTAAGCCTGGAAACTGTGAATAATTCACCGGCTTTATAAAAATTAAAGGGACATTAAGCAGAAAACACCTTGATAATGTAATAAAAATAATCTTTAATTATGCATAGTAAAATAATTTCACAATATAATTGTATTATATAGTTATATATTGAATGTCGCCCCCACCTTTGTGTAGTTTATTTCTGAAAATTGTTCATTTTCCAATACTAATGACTGGGAGTGCACAGTGCAGACTTCACAAGCCTAACCCTGCTACATATCTGTCCCTGCAAACAATGCAAGTTTTGTAAAATTATTGATAGTAGCAAGCCTTGTCTATACCAAGTCTGGACTGGTTTCTCCTAATATACCAGTGGTAGGTGAAGTTTGGCTTTTGAAAAACTATTCAAGCATAGTGTCAATTTGTTTTAAACATGTTTTCACTTGACTGACATGTTATTTTATATCAATACATCATAAATGTTACAAGGTGTTTACTGTCCTTTTAGTGACTATTAAACATTTAGTATATAAAGGTAATATATTAAATAACTGAGATTTTTATTTTATATATACACACACATACACACACACACAAAACATAAAACGCCTGGCACTCTCTTGCAAGCACACAGATAGATTGAAAGCAAAATGGAAGCGTTAGTTACAGCATTTGGCTAAATGGTGATAGGCCCAGGACCACGTCAAGGGGACCACGTCCTCCCTGGGTCCCTAACCTACAGCCACACAATGCACATCTTCAACTGAACACACTGAGATACAAACAAGAGTGACACAGGCCCTTTTGTAATTTCCTTACACACATACAAAACACGGAAATGGACTGCACTCTCAAAATGGACAAAGTACACATACCATGACCCTGCAAAACACACAGCCCTTGATGCTCACAAGCACTCACAGACAGCTGCACTGCTTTCAGTGTTGAAGGCATACATTGTGGGCTGTAGGTAGCGACACAAGTAGGAAGAGATTGTGACATGGTCTTGGGCCTATCACCATTTCAGATACAAACAAGAGTGACACAGGCCCTTAAATTTCCTTAGACACATACAAAACACGGATATGGACTACACTCTAAAACTGGACTGGGTACTCATACCATGACCCTGCAAAACTTACAGCCCTGGGTGCTCGCCAGCACTCAGAGACAGCTGCACAGATTTCAGGGTTGAAAACATGCATTGTGGGCTGTAGGGAGGGACCCAGGAAGGAAGAAATCTTGACGTGGTCCTGGACCTATTACCATTTGGCCAAGTGCTGTAACTAATTCTCCCATTTTGCTTTTAATATAGCTGTGAGCCTGTAAGAGAGTGCCAGACTTTCTATGTGTTGTGTTAATAATTTTGTTTTGTAATTTTCCCTATGGGCTTTGCACCCACGCTTGGCTGGGTTAACCGCCTTAGTCACTGAAAGTTGTGCAGCTGTCAGAGTGCAGTCCATTTCTGTGGTTTATAGATTTCTTTTATATATTTTTATATATATATATATATATATATATATATATATATATATATATATATATATATATATATATATATATATATATATATATGTGTGTGTGTGTGAAATAATATAAATATCTCAGTGTATTGATTTTTCCCTTCTTTCTTATGTTTTTAAACTATAGGTCCGTAGGTAACGTAGACACTGAAACTCATTCCAACTTCCCAAAACAGAGCAACAGCAACCCCCCAGATATGTCTGGCTGGAATCCATTTGGAGAAGATAATTTCTCCAAACTAACTGAAGAAGAATTACTGGACAGGGAATTTGACCTTCTGAGATCAAGTAAGGGGCAGTTGAAGGCTTATCTTGCTTCACAATAAACATGGACCCAGAACTAACAAGTGCCAGACTGTGCTGGCTTTGGACCACAGTTTAAATATACAGTATATATATATATCTATATATAGGAACTTCTTTCTGCGCGTCTGAGGGCAACATTGCATCCAGCTTAATAAGAGACCTCTTATGCACATTCATTACAGATAAGAAAACAAATTAATCTCCTAATGGATAGCACTCATCCATTGAAGATCTGATATATTAAAACTCTTGAAACAAGTACAAGAAGGGACTCTGTCTTCTTCAGTTTTATCGCTTGTGGTGGACCAGTGATGCCCTTTGATGACGCCTGAAAGAAGAATTGGTCCTGTTCACATTATGTTAATGTTTGTAATGTCTAAAAGGGCTGCTGCCTGCAAGAATCAGTTTCTTTAACATGGTAATAAATCTTCTCACCTCCTCCTTTGTTTGTTTTGCTTGAACTTGCTTATTCTCTTTGTTCACATTTGAGCTAATGTTGCGTCACTTTCCGTCAGTTTTCATTTAGGATCTGACTAGTATTATTTGGCAGTGACGGGGTTAGTTTGTGTGACTGCACAGCTGTACATATTTAGCTTTTAGCAATTTTTTTTTAAAAATGTTAAACAAAGAGCAGATGTATTAGTCATGTTTTGAATGGAAAAAAATACACCCTTTAATTTCCAGCACTTTTAAAATGCAGACAGTTTCAGTCTATATTTATCAGACTTTTCATTATATATTTAATGACATATAAAGTTCAAAATTTGAATTTGCATGAGTACATTTCAATTATAAATAGTTGCATTTTCTCAATATACATCCATTAGCAAAAGTTCTTCTAGTAAAAGGTATTCGTTTTTCAGCAGCATATGTACATATCCTGTGAGAACTGTGTACCAGCATTCAAACACCAACCATGCTCGGAGAGGTAGCTGTGGTGTTTATTGATTCTGTGAAAACATAATTTATGACATACAAGCCACTGCTGACTCCCTGAGAAGGTGTTGTGTTAAAATACTGATACACAGACATTCACAGGATATATATATATATATATATATATATATATATATATATATATATATATATATATATATATATATATAAAACTTTTACTAGAAGCATTTTTGGTAATAGAAGTATACTGCAACAAATGTTTCTATTTCAGATTGAAATGCACCCATGCCCATTTCAATTTTGACCTTTCTACCCCTTTGTCTGCTATAAACATAATTTATACAGAGACCTAATTATGTTTTATGCATTTTAAGGACTAGATATATGTGTAATAAATATAATGTGAGTGTTGAGCTTATACCTCCAATATAAAAACAAAAAACAAAAACAAAACAAAACAGTGAAACAAGTTTAAATTTATCCAGCCCATGTTTTTGTGACATCACACATTACATCATATGTGACATAATTGCATCACTGGGGATTTAAATTACATCATTTACAAAAATGTTAAGTCTCAAGAGACAGAAAGTCATCTTAATTCTGCTCCACAATCCAAAAAAGTTTAATTTAAAAATTCAAGATGAAGGCAATTTCATCCTAATACAGTTGATAAAATCAGCAGCAGATTTTTTCTGATTATAAACTTCCATCTTGGATAAGGCAAAAACACCTATCAACACAACACAAATCATAGCGTAACACGTTTTAAACAGAAAGAAATGGCATTTGCTATAATCTGCTTACTGTAACTTCTGTTCCCCACAAAGCACAGTATAACAGCTAACCATATATGCGTTTCAGCCCACTGTGAAGCTTTTCAGATTTAAATTACTTCATAATTTTACTGATGATGTCATTGATGTTTGTGATGTCACAAAAAATGGGGGATGGGCTTTTACTTTTTAAGTTTGTTTTCTTTAGGATTGATGATGAGAGTCTCTATACAGACACTTCATTCTATGTTTAATGTCTGAAGTAAAGCTTTCTAAATGATCATTTAGTGCGGATATATTTTGATTAAAGACTTCCTTCCTGGGTAACGCAAAAATACCTATAAACACAACACAAAATATACATAGTAAAACACTTTTTAAACAGAAATTATATTCCTTATGTTCATATTTTATATAAAAACAAGGCTTAAAATATATTTGAGTCAAGGGAAAAGAGTAAAGGAACTATGTTAAAAAAAATAATTAAAAAAAATGTTGGAATAATAGTTCCATATTTATACCTGAAAACATTATGAGGTATTTTTATGTGTAAGGGATCAGGGGACTGGTCTATAGCTGTGTCCCAAGAAACAGTCCTTTAAAGGGACAGCCTATACCAGAATTTTTATTTGTTTAAAAGATAGATTATCCCTTTATTACCCATTCCCTAATTTTGCATAACCAACACAGTTATATTAATTCACTTTTTACCTCTGTGATTATCTTGTATACAAGCCTCTGCAAACTGCCCCATTATTTTAGTTCTTTTGACAGACTTGCATTTTTGCCAATCAGTGCTGACTCTTAGGTATCTCCACGTGCATGAGCACAGTGTTATCTATATGACAGACATGAACTAACACCCTCTTGTGGTCAAAATGCATTCATATAAGAGGCGGCCTTCAAGGTCTAAGAAATTAGCATATGAACCTCCTAGATTTAGCTTTCAACTATGAATACCAAGAGAATAAAGCAAAATTGGTGATAAAAGTAAATTGGAAATTGTTTAAAATTGCATGCCCTATTTGAATCATGAAAGTTTATTTTGGACTAGACTGTCCCTTTAATAGTCCTGATAGCTTTAGTGTTATAACCTCTTAATCTAAATTCATGTGAAAGGAAATACTTTTAAGTATACAATACTATTAAAAAAAAAAAAAAAAAAAGTCTCAGCCACTGTTAGTCACAAAGATGGCAAATCATGTTTCTTTAATGAGGTTCTAAGGTCTTGAAAGTTTATACATCTTTTATAAAGTCATAATTACCATTTAGTTAAATAGTATGCATTTCTTTTGTGACTGTGTTGGAGGAAAAAACATAATTTATGTAAGAACTTACCTGATTAATTTATTTCATATTGGCAAGAGTCCACGAGCTAGTGACGTATACAATTCTTCCAGGAGGGGCAAAGTTTCCCAAACCTCAAAATGCCTATAAATACACCCTTCACCACACCCACAATTCAGTTTAACGAATAGCCAAGTAGTGGGGTGATAAAATAAGGAATAAAAAAGCATACAAAAAGAGGAACAGGAAAAATAATTGTGCTTTATACAAAAATAACCACCATAAAAAGGGTGGGCCTCATGGACTCTTGCCAATATGAAAGAAATGAATTTATCAGGTAAGTTCTTACATAAATTATGTTTTCTTTCATGTAATTGGCAAGAGTCCATGAGCTAGTGACGTATGGGATAGAAATACCCAAGATGTGGAAGTCCACAGAAGAGTCACTAGAGAGGGAGGGATAAAATAACAACTGCTATTTCCACTGACAAATTAAATCCACACAATAACTAAGTTTTTCTCAAAACACTTAAATCAAAAGCTGTAGAATCAAACTGAAACAGCTGCCAGAAAAAATGTTTTCTACCAAAGACTGCTTCAGAAGAAGCAAATACATAAAAATGGTAAAAACAATAAAAGTATGCAAAGAAGACCAAATTACTTATTTGTACATTTGATCAACCTAAGCTTCATTCTGAAAAAGCCCAAGAAATGGCGACTGAACTTAGTAGAATGAGCTGTAAATCTTTGAGGCAGAGCCTGTCCTACCTCAAAATAAGCCTTGAAAAACAAAAGCTTTAATCAGGATGCCAAAGAAATGGCAGAGGCTTCCTAACCTTTTCTGGAACCAGAAAAACAGCAAATAGATTAGAAGTCTTCTGAAATCCTAGTAACCTTGATATAGAATTATAAAGCTCTTACCACATCCAAAGGATGTAAAGAACTCTCAAAGAATTCTTTAGGATTAGGACACAACGAAGGAACAACAAAGAAGTCCACAAAACAACTTATCTAGATGAAAAAATCAGATAAGGAGACACACAAGAGAGGGGTGACAAATCAGAAACTCTTGTAACAGAAGAGATGGTCAAAAGAAACAACACTTTCCAAGAAAGTAGATAATCTTCAAAGAAAATACAGGCTCAAAAGAAAAGAGCCTGCAAAATCTTTAAACCAAGTAGGACTCCAAAAAGGAGAAATTAATAAATGAACAGGCTTGATACCAACCAAAGCCTGAACAAAACAGTGAATATCAGGAAGTTTAAACAAGCTTTCTAGATAGAAAATAAAACGTAAAGAACATAGATTTGTCTCTTCAAAAAATTTGCAGACAAACTTATCCAAACCATCCTGAAAAACTGTAAAATCCTAGGAATTCTAAAAGAATGCCAAGAGAATTTGAGAAGAACACTATAAAATATAGGTTTTCCAAACCTGATAATACATGTTCCTTGAAACAGACTTATAAGCTTGCAACATGGCGATAAAAACTGAGTCAGAGAAACCTCTATGACTAAACACTAATCAACTTCCATACCCCTAAATTAGTAATTTGAGATCCCGATGGAAAAATAGCCCCTAAAACAAGAGGGCTGGCCAAAGAGAAACCGGCCAAGGATGGCAACTAAACATCCAAACAAGATCCACATACCAAACCCGGCCATGCTGATGCTATCAGAAACACATGACACTGTTCCAATATGATCTTGGAAATCACCTTAGGAAGAAAAAAACAGAGGCGGAAAGATGTAGTCAGGTTGCAAAACCAAGACACTGCATCCACCATCTCCACCTGAGAATCCCTGGACCTGAAAAGGTACCTGGGAAATTGAGAAAACACAACTGTATATAGACACCACTCTCCCGGATGCAAAGACTGACGGCTGAGATAATCCACTTCCCAAATGTCTGAAATCGTAGAAAATAGACAGGAGATGAATTCCATCTAAGAACGTATTCAAGATGCTTCTTAATTACTAAGGAACTACGAGTCCCTATTGTTGATTGACATATGCCACAGTTGTGATATTGATCTATGATTAAGGTGTAACTTTACCGCCGAAACGCGTAAGACCGAGCCTGCATACACCTTTTGCTTTGTGTGTATTTGTCACCTTTCATATGGAGAATAAAGAATAAACATATCTACTGTTTTACAACATCGGACCAAGTTTCTTTTTTCAACAGTTGTGATATTGTCTGTCTGAAAGCAAAAAGTTAAAAAGTTCTCTCCTAAAAGAGGCCAAGCCTGAATGAGCTCTGAAAAATAGCGCAGAGTTATAAAATATCGATTGGAAACCTCGCCTCTTGAAGTTTCCAAACCCCTTGTGCTGTCAAAAAACCCTCAAAGAGCTCCCGAACCTGTAAGACTTGCATCCATTAAGAATACAGTCCAGAAAGGACGAACAAAAGGAGCCTCCCTGAATAAAATGATGATAGACTAATCACCAAAACAGAGAGAGTAGAGTGTTAGGATTTAAAAATATCAACTGTGATATCTAAAAATAATCCCTGTATCATTGATTCAGTATGTATTGGGTACTTGTAAAGCAAGTCTAATCACCCGTAAAGTCTGAATGGACCTCACCGGGAATCAAACCTGCAACCCTCAGGTTGCTACAGACCTCGGCTAAAGTTCATTAGCATGCTGAGCTATCTGTCTGGCTTTAATAAAAGAAAAATTTAAGCTAATACCAAGATACCATCCAAATAAGGAAGCACCACAATACCCTACTGTCTAAAGACAGAAATAAGGGCACCAAGAACCTTTGAAAGGATTCATAAAGCTTTCACTAAACCAAATGGAAAAGCAACAAATTGGTAAAGCTTAAAAAGAAAATCTCAGAATCCACAAGTGGTCTGAATGAAATAAAATATGAGGATAAACATCCTTAAAAATGGAGTGGACATGAAATGACTTTAACAAAAAGGCATAATAGTCCTTATAATCTCCAACTTAAAAGAGAGACTCTAACAAAATAATATTATTATTATTATCATTTATTTGTATAGCGCCGCCAAATTCCGTAGCGCTGGGTACAATGATGGGGTATACAATGACAACATTTATGATAAAAATACAAAACATAAAACTAAACAAATCTGGTACAGGAGGAAGAGGGCCCTGCTCCGGAGAGCTCACAGTCTACAGGTTTAGGTTGCAGAGACATAATGTTGGGGTAGCTTGTTACATCAGTTGTAGTTGCAGTAGTGAGTCAGGCAGTTAAAGGGCCACTAAACCCAAAATCTTTCTTTCATGATTCAGATAGAGAATAGAAATTTAAACAACATTACAATCTACTTCTATTATTTATTTTGATTCATTTTGTAGATATCCTTAGTTGAAGAAAAAGCAATGCACATGGTGAGCAAATCACACAAGGCTTCTATGTGCAGCAACCAATCAGCAGCTCCTGAGCATATCTAGATATGCTTTTCAGCAAAGAATATCAAGAGAATAAAACAAATTAGATAATATAAGTAAATTAGAAAGATGTTTAAAATTGCATTCTCTTTCTAAATCAAGAAAGAAAAAATGTGGGTGTCATGTCCCTTTAATGTATATAAAAGTCTTCAGATCCAAGAATGGACTGAATAAACCTTTCTTCTTAGGAACAAAGAATAGAATTGAATAGAAACCCAAATTCTGTTCCTGCAAAAAGAACTGGCATAATCACTCCGGAAAACAATTCACAGAGTGTACTGAGAAAGAAAGAAAGATTCTTCCCATAGGAGGTCTCATTCTAAAAATCTATTTAAACCCTAAGAATAATATAGAATTTGGACTGAGTTTATCCAAAAACAGTTTAATCTGCCCCCCACCAGAAGGACATGCATTTTAATAACTAGTAATTATATAGCTTTTTTCTCCTAGAAGGATACAAAAACGCTTCTTTAAGGCTTACACTCGGAGTTAACCAAATTAGCAGCTGATAAAAACAGTAGTTATTAATACCCAAATAAATGGTATACAATAAATTGACCTCAAAGGCCAAAGGTCTGTATTAACCCTAATGGGAAATGAATTTATGACCCTTGGGTCTAGAACAAGCGTTTGTAGTCAGGACATTCACCAACTGATCTACATCACCGGACTAAAAGTAGGGCAGAAAAAAACTCTAAAAATCCAGAAATAGTTGAGATAATAGAAATCAAACAAATTATTATCCTAACAAGAGAGAGATAATAAAATATATTTGAAATCATAATAATAGATATAGCAAACATAATTAAATGAATACATCTAAAGTAAATAAACAGAGTTATATACTTAAGAATCTGAAAATGCTTATGCTAACTGTTCAGCAAAGGTTGAGAGAACAGTAATGTCAGCCACAGATAAAGCTGAGCTAAAAATATAAACAGTACGTGAATATGCTCTACTAAGGTTATATTCAAATTCTAAAGAATCCAGATAAGTACCAATTTCCATAGAAAAAGTAGTACAATCCCAAGAGGGAATCAGAATAACCATTCTCCAGAATATAATACAGATAGTATATTGAATAGGAAAAAACCTCAAACGCAGAAATGTTAAAATTCAGATTTGAAAAGGATTATTAACATAGTTAATAGGAGGACTAGACTCCTAAAAGCTATAAATAGAAACATTTCCTTAACAAAGAACAAAAAATGTTCAAATGAAAAATAAGGAAAATTTTCAACAAACTGTCTGATACAGGATCCTTTGAGCCAAAGAAACCATCAGTAGAATAAACTTAAGATTTTAAGTAAATCTTAATTTTGAAAATACATGGTAAGTTTACTTAAAGGTATTATAGCAGTCATAACCTTTTATGATATAAGCAACATGTGATGTTTGCAGATGAAATCAAGTACATGAACTGAATATGTAAAAAACAGTAAATGTTATTGTACATGTAGAAACATTGCTAGCATAAAATATGATAAATGCCACATAATTGAGCTGAAGAAATAACAACAGCTTAAAAAATGAAAAGAACACACTTAGCTTTGTAGAATTTTGTTCCAGGGCATCATAGTTTCTACAGTAACATCAGAGTCAGGATTAGAATGAGAAACAGAAAAAGAAAAATAACATTAGGCAAAACATTCAATTTCCACAATGTAACAGTTTCAGAAGAGAAAAACAAAAGCAGGCATAATAACTTTCAAAGTTCATGAAAACAGCGAGCAATAGAGGGAGAGGGGTAAAATAACTAAAATCTGGCACCAAGAATGACGCATTACGCAAAAGAAGTTAAAACATTTTGGCGCAAAACTAACACCAGGAAATGACACAACTCGCGTCATAACAAACACGATTTCGCGCCAAAACAACTAGCGTCAACAAAGGCACAACTTCGGGCCAAATAATTTTGCACCAAGAATGACGCAATAAAAAAAACCCCAGCATTTTGCGCCCTTGCGAGCCTAGATTTTCCCGCGAAAAGACTGAACCCCAGGTAAGAAAGAAGTTTAAATAAACTTCCCAAACATGATTCCTATATTGAAACTGTTTAGACTGCAAAGGGAAATACACATAGACTCATGGCAAATATAAGTAAAATACATAAATTTAAAACTTTATATTAAAGGGACAGTCAAGTCCAAAAAAAACATTCATGTTTCAAATAGGGCATGTAATTTTAAACAACTTTCCAATTTACTTTTATCACCAATTTTGCTTTGTTCTCTTGGTATTCTTAGTTGAAAGCTAAACCTAGGAGGTTCATATGCTAATTTCTTAAACCTTGAAGGCCTCCTCTAATCTAAATGCATTTTGATAGTTTTTCACCACTAGAGGGCATTAATTCACGTATTTCAAATAGATAACATTGAGCTCATGCACGTGACTTTACCATGGAGACAGCTCTGATTGGCTAAAATGCAAGTCTGTCAAAAGAATTGAAATAAGGGGGCAGTCTGCTGAGGCTTAGATACAAGGTAATTACAGAGGTAAAACGTGTATTATTATAACTGTGTTGGTTTTGCAAAACTGGGGAATTGGTAATTAAGGGATTATCTATCTTTTAAAACAACAAAAATTCTGGTGTTGACTGTCCCTTTAATACATAAAGTGCCAAACCATAGCTGAGAGTGTCTTAAATAAAGATACATAGTTACTGAAAGACACCCATCCACATATAGCAGATAACCAAACCAGTACTGAAAACTATCAGCAGAGGTAATGGTATATAAGAGTATATTGTCGATCTGAAAAGCGAGGTAAGAGATGAATCCCTACGACCGATAACAGAGAACCCTTGAAAAGATTTTCCGTGAGAAAAACCATAAAAAATCAATAGGCGATACTCTCTTCACATCCCTCTGACAAACACTGTACTCTGAGAGGAATTGGTCTTCAGAATGCTTAGAAGCGCTTATCATAGAAGAAATCATAAAAATCAAACACAAACTTACTTCACCACCTCCATAGGAGGCAAAGTTTGTAAAACTTAATTGTGGGTGTGGTGAGGGGTGTATTTATAGGCATTTTGAAGTTTGGGAAACTTTGCCCCTCCTGGTAGGTTTGTATATCCCATACGTCACTAGCTCATGGACTCTTGCCAATTACATGAAAGAAATACTTGGATTTTTGGCAATTTGTACTGTTAAAGGCACACTAAACCCCAATTTTTTCTTTCGTGATTCAGATAGAGCATGCAATTTTAAGCAACTTTCTAATTTACTCCTATTATCAAATTTCATTCTCTTGATATCTTTATTTGAAAAGCAAGAATGCAAGTTTATTTTTGGTAAACAACCTGGGTTGTTCTTGCTGATTGGTGGATAAATTCACCCACCAATAAACAAGTGCTGTCCAGAGTCTAAACCAAAAATTGGCTGGCTCCTGAGGTTAGATGCCTTCTTTTTCAAATAAAGATAGCAAGAGAACGAAGAAAAATTGATAATAGGAGTAAATTAGAAAGTTGCTTAAAATTGCATGCTCTATCTGAATCACGAAAGAAACTATTTGGGTTCAGTGTCCCTTTAAGCCTATTTGTACATTGTGATCTCTCTAGTAATTGTAATGTTTTTCCTCTTTTATAAAGTAATTTAGGTATATCAATAGTATATTCATTGTATATACCAGTAATTAAAGGGACAGGAAAATATTTGGATAGAACATACAATTTTAAACAACTTTCAGGGACTTAAAGGGACACTGAACCCACATTTTTTCTTTCGTGATTCAGATAGAGCATGAAATTTTAAGCATCTTTCTTATTTACTCCTATTATCAAATTGTCTTCATTCTCTTGGTATCTTTATTGAAATGCAAGAATGTAAGTTTAGATGCCGGCCCATTTTTGGTGAATAACATGGGTTGTCCTTGCTGGTTGGTGGATAAATTCATCCACCAATAAAAAAGTGCTGTCCAGGGTCTGAACCTAAAAAAAAGCTTAGATGTCTTCTTTTTCAAATAAAGATAGCAAGAGAACGAAGAAAAATTGATAATAGGAGTAAATTAGAAAGTTGCTTAAAATTGCATGCTCTATCTATCTGAATCATAAAAAAAAATTTGGGTTCAGTGTCCCTTTAAGGAACAGCATTGCATTACTGGCAGCTAGCTGAACACATCTAGTTGACCAATCACAAGAGACAAATGTGTGAAGGTGCCAATTAGCAGCAGCTCCCACTAGTGTAGGATATGTGCATATTTTTTTTCAACAAGGGATACCAAGAGAACAAAGCACATTGAAAATAGAAGTGAATTTAAAAGTGACTTAACCCCTTAATGACCGAGGACGTGCAGGGTACGTCCTCAAAAAAAAGGCAGTTACTGCCTGAGAACGTACCCTGCACGTCCTCGGTTTGGAAAGCAGCTGGAAGCGATCCTGCTCGCTTCCAGCTGCTTTCCGGTTATTGCAGTGATGCCTCGATATCGAGGCATCCTGCAATAACCATTTGTAGCCATCCGGTGCAGAGAGAGCCACTCTGTGGCCCTCTCTGCACCGGACATTAACGGCTACGTTCGTTGGTGGGTGGGAGCCGGTATGGGAGGTGGGTGGCGGCCATCGATGGCCTTTGTGATGCGGAGGGGGGCGGGGACGACCGGGGGGACGCGCACGGACGCGCGCGCGTGCACGGGGAGGGAGCGGGTGGGAACCACTACCTACAGAAAATGTTTATGTTAGAAGTGGGGATCAAAGGGGTTAATATGGTTTTTTTGGTGATCGGTTTGGCTGGTGGGGTATTGGACTGTGGGGGGGAAGCTACACTACAGAAACAAAAAGTAAAACATAAAAAATAAAACATTTTTATTTGCAAACTGGGTACTGGCAGACAGCTGCCAGTACCCAAGATGGCCCCAATAAGGCAGAGGGGGAGGGTTAGGGAGCTATTTTGGGGGGATCAGGGAGGTTGGGGGCTAAGGGGGGACCCTACATAGCAGCATATGTAAATATGCTTAAAAAATTTTTTTTTTTTTTTTTATACCTTTTATTTTAGTACTGGCAGACTTTCTGCCAGTACTTAAGATGGCGGGGACAATTGTGGGGTGGGGGAGGGAAGAGTGCTGTTTGGGAGGGATCAGGGGGTGGGATGTGTCAGGTGGGAGTCTGATCTCTACACTAAAGCTAAAATTAACCCTGCAAGCTCCCTACAAACTACCTAATTAACCCCTTCACTGCTGGCCATAATACACATGTGATGCGCAGCAGCATTTAGCGCCCTTATAATTACCAAAAAGCAACGCCAAAGCCATATATGTCTGCTATTTATGAACAAAGGGGATCCCAGAGAAGCATTTAAAACCATTTGTGCCATAATTGCACAAGCTGTTTGTAAATAATTTTAGTGAAAAACCTAAAGTTTGAAAAAGTGAACAATTTTTTTTTATTTGATTGCTTTTGGCGGTGAAATGGTGGCATGAAATATACCAAAATGGGCCTAGATCAATACTTGGGGTTGTCTACTACACTACACTAGAGCTAAAATTAACCCTAGAAGCTCCCTACATGCTCCCTAATTAACCCATTCACTGCTGGGCATAATACACGGTTGGTGCGCAGTGGCATTTAGCAGCCTTCTAATTACCAAAAAGCAAAGCCAAAGCCATATATGTCTGCTATTTATGAACAAAGGGGATCCCAGAGAAGCATTTACAACCATTTATTCCATAATTTCATGAGTTGTTTGTAAATAATTTCAGTGAGAAACCTAAAGTTTGTGAAAAAATTTGTGAAAAAGTAAAATAATTTTTTTATTTGATCGCATTCGGCGGTGAAATGGTGCCATGAAATATACCAAAATGGGCCTAGATCAATACTTTGGGATGTCTTCTAAAAAAAAATATATACATGTCAATGGATATTCAGAGATTCCTGAAAGATATTAGTGTCCCAATGTAACTAGCGCTAATTTTGAAAAAAAGTGGTTTGGAAATGGCAAAGTGCTACTTGTACTTATAGCCCTATAACTTGCAAAAAAAGTAAAGAACATGTAAACATTGGGTATTTCTAAACTCAGGACAAAATTTAGAAACTATTTAGCATGGGTGTTTTTTGGTGGTTGTAGATGTGTAACAGATTTTGGGGGTCAAAGTTAGAAAAAGTGTGTTTTTTTCCATTTTTTCCTCATATTTTATAATATTTTTTATAGTAAATTATAAGATATGATGAAAATAATGGTATATTTTGAAAGTCCATTTAATGGCGAGAAAAACGGTATATAATATGTGTGGGTACAGTAAATGAGTAAGAGGAAAATTACAGCTAAACACAAACACCACAAAAATGTAAAAATAGCCTTGGTCCCAAACGGACAGAAAATGGAAAAGTGCTGTGGTCATTAAGGGGTTAAAATTACACGCTCTATCTGAATCATGCACGTTTAATTTTGACTTTCCTATCCCTTTAAGCACTGTTACAAGGATTGGCAGTACTTATCATTTAGCAAGTAAAGGACAGTTATACATTAGCTATAACGATGATCAGGTTTGTCAATGTTTAGGATGTTGCAGGGCCAGACCTTTGAAAGCACCATACACTTCCTTCTTGCACAAATTGGAAAAACAGAATTTAGGAATTTAAATTAGAGAAGAATGGGCAAAACTAAACAAGATATGTTTATCTTTCAATGACTGTTTAACATAGAGTAGCATAATCAACAAATACATAATAAAAATACAATCCTAAAAAACTTAGTTTGAAAAATGTCAAGTTAGATCCAATTACCGTCCCATGGCATCATGTGACAGCCTTCAGCCAATCACAAAATTCATAAACATATATTCTGTGAATATATAGAATATGAGTTGAAGTAATTATCTCCTAATACATATGCAGGGCTAAATTATCACTACCCTCTTCCGGCAAGCAAATGGCTTTCTTTAAAGACATATGAGATGGGAATCTCTGTAGGTATTCTTCTTCCTCCTGTGTGAAAGGTCTTTGGCCTCTAGTTATCAAGCCGTTAACCTCAAATACGCTGGAATTCTGCAGCGTATTTGTAGCGAGGCTGATTCGCCTTATTTATCAAGCCCTACACACTGGCAAAAGTAGAATTTAGTGACGTAAGCTTCGATCCGCCAGACTCAGTCCGACACAGATCGATTCTTACGTCACTCCAGATGTTCTGCACATAAGTTCGGCACAATCGGACTACTTTTGGTAGTTATCAAAAAACTAGCAGGTACGCTCGGCACTTTTCCGGCCCAGCGTACCTGGTTTTCAATCCGCCGCCCTGGAGGCGGCGGATCCCATAGGAATCAATGGGAGTCTGACCATAGCGAAAGCTCATGTTCGCTGCTGCCCGACATCCCATTGATTCCTATGGGAGCTGTCTGCACCTAACACCCTAACATGTACCCCGAGTCTAAACACCCCTAATCTGCCCCCCCTACACCGCCACAACTAAATAAATGTATTACCCCCTAAACCGCCACTCCCGGAGCCCACTGCCACTCTAATAAACTGATTAACCCCTAAACCGCCGCTCCCGGACCCCGCAGCCACTACAATAAATATGTTAACCCCTAAACTGCCGCTCCCGGACCCCGCCGCCACCTACATAATACCTATTAACCCCCTATCCTGCCCCCCTACACCTCCGCCAATATAATACATTTATTAACCTCTATCCTGCCCCCCCTACACCGCCGCCACTATAATAAAATTATTAATCCCTAAACCTAAGTCTAACCCTAACACCCCCCTAACTTAAATATTAATTAAATACATCTAAATATTATAACTCTTATTAACTAAATTAATCCTATTTAAAACTAAATACTTACCTTTAAAATAAACCCTAATATAGCTACAATATAAATAATAATTATATTGTAGCTATCTTAGGATTTATTTTTATTTTACAGGCAAATTTCAATTTATTTTAACTAGGTACAATAGCTATTAAATAGTTATTAACTATTTAATAGCTACCTAGTAAAAATAAAGAGAAATTTACCTGTAAAATAAAAACTAACCTAAGTTACAATTACACCTAACACTACACTATACTTAAATAAATTATTCCTATTTAAAACTAAATACTTACCTGTAAAATAAACCCTAAGATAGCTACAATGTAATTAATAATTACATTGTAGCTATTTTAGGATTTATATTTATTTTACAGGTAACTTTGTATTTATTTTAACTAGGTACAATAGTTATTAAATAGTTATTAACTATTTAATAACTACCTAGCTAAAATAAATACAAAATTACCTGTAAAATAAATCCTAACCTAAGTTACAATTAAACCTAACACTACACTATCATTAAATTAATTAAATAAATTAGCTACAAATAACTACAATTAAATACAATTAAACTAACTAAAGTACAAAAAATAAAAAAAAATAAGTTACAAACATTTCAAAAATATTACAACAATTTTAAGCTACTTACACCTAATTTAAGCCCCCTAATAAAATAACAAAGCCCCCCAAAATAAAAAAATGCCCTACCCCATTCTAAATTAAAAAAGTTAACAGCTCTATTACCTTACCAGCCCTTAAAAGGGCCTTTTGCGGGGCATGCCCCAAAGAAATCAGCTCTTTTGCCTGTAAAATAAAAATACAACCCACCACCCACATAACCCTACTCTAACCCAAACCCCCTTAAATAAACCTAACACTACCCCCCTGAAGATCATCCTACCTTTAGCCGTCTTCAGCCAGCCGACCAGCGATGGAACAGAAGAGGACATCCGCAGCAGCCAAAGTCATCATCCAAAGGGCGCTGAAGAAGTCTTCCATCCGATTGAAGTCATCATCCAAGGGGCGCTGAAGAAGTCTTCCATCCGATTGAAGTCATCATCCAGGCGGCGTCTTCAATCTTCATCCATCCGGAATCCTAGAATCCTATCAGCCAATCGGAATTCGAGGAATGCCATCTTGGATGACGTCACTTAAAGGAACCTTCATTCGTCGTCTAGTTGTCGGTGGAAGAAGATGGCTCCACGTCGGCTCGTCTGAAGATGGCTCCGCTCCTCTCCGGATGGATGAAGATTGAAGACGCCGCCTGGATGATGACTTCAATTGGATGGAAGACTTCTTCAGCGCCCCTTGGATGATGACTTCGGCCGCTGCGGATGTCCTCTTCTGTTCCATCGGTGGTCGGCTGGCTGAAGACGGCTAAAGGTAGGATGATCTTCAGGGGGGTAGTGTTAGGTTTATTTAAGGGGGGGTTGGTTTAGAGTAGGGGTATGTGGGTGGTGGGTTGTAAATGTTGGGGGGGTTGTATTTTTATTTTACAGGCAAAAGAGCCGATTTCTTTGGGGCATGCCCCGCAAAAGGCCCTTTTAAGGGCTGGTAAGGTAATAGAGCTGTTAACTTTTTTAATGTAGAATAGGGTAGGGCATTTTTTTTATTTTGGGGGTTTTGTTATTTTATTAGGGGGCTTAGATTAGGTATAAGTAGCTTAAAATTGTTGTAATATTTTTGAAATGTTTGTAACTTATTTTTTTTATTTTTTTTAACTTTTTTTTTGTACTTTAGTTAGTTTATTTAATTGTATTTAATTGTAGTTATTTGTAGCTAATTTATTTAATTAATTTAATGATAGTGTAGTGTTAGGTTTAATTGTAACTTAGGTTAGGATTTATTTTACAGGTAATTTTGTATTTCTTTTAGCTAGGTAGTTATTAAATAGTTAATAACTATTTAATAACTATTCTAACTAGCTAAAATAAATACAAAGTTACCTGTAAAATAAATATAAATCCTAAAATAGCTACAATGTAATTATTAATTATATTGTAGCTATATTAGGGTTTATTTTATAGGTAAGTATTTAGTTTTAAATAGGAATAATTTGAATAATGATAGTGTAGTGTTAGGTGTAATTGTAACTTAGGTTAGGATTTATTTTACAGGTAAATTTCTCTTTATTTTAACTAGGTAGCTATTAAATAGTTAATAACTATTTAATAGCTATTGTACCTAGTTAAAATAAATTGAAATTTGCCTGTAAAATAAAAATAAATCCTAAAATAGCTACAATATAATTATTAGTTATATTGTAGCTATCTTAGGATTTATTTTAAAGGTAAGTATTTAGTTTTAAATAGGATTAATTTAGTTAATAAGAGTTATAATATTTAGATGTATTTAATTAATATTTAAGTTAAAGGGGTGTTAGGGTTAGACTTAGGTTTAGGGGTTAATAATTTTATTTTAGTGGCGGCGGTGTATGGGGGGCAGGATAGGGGTTAATAAATTTATTATAGGTGGCAACGGTGTAGGGGGGCAGATTAGGGGTTAATAAGTTTAATATAGGTGGCGGCAGGGTCCGGGAGCGGCGGTTTAAGGGTTAAACAATTTTTTTAGTTGCGGCGGGGTCCGGGATCGGCAGGATAGGGGTTAATAAATTTATTATAGGTGGCGGCGGTATAGGGGGGGCAGGATAGGGGTTACTAGGTATAATGTAGGTGGCGGTGGGCTCCGGGAGCGGCGGTTTAGGGGTTAATACATTATTGTTGCGGCGGGGTCTAGCAGCGGCGGTTTAGGGGTTAATACATTTATAAGAGTTGCTGCAGGGTCTAGGAGCGGCGGTTTAGGGGTTAATAACTTTATTTAGTTACGGGGGCTCCGGTTTAGGGGGTAGAACAGTATAGTTTAGTGTGGGTGCTTAGTGACAGCTTATCAATAAAGCTGTAGAAAAGCCGAAGAGCAGCGAGATCGGATGAGTGATAACTATCACAGTCCGCTGCTCATCGCCCCGTACTTGGTGCATGGCTTTTTGACAGCTTTTTTGATAACTTTGGCGAGATTTTTCTTGTCCGCGGCGGCGATGGTAGGCGAGCTTAGGCGGGCGTATTGGTCCGGCGAAGGCAGGTAAGTAGACACGTTGATAAGGCCTTTGTCTTGAGAAATCTGCCTATCAATCTGTAACACATGAACTTTGGACAACAGATGCAGTGCACCCTACCCAAAGTAGGATGGGTGCCAGCATTTTTGTGATATTTGAACAATGACAGACATATATTTCACAGCTGTTATCTATTGCTTGGAGAAGTGGACTTTCCAGGTTTTAAAAAAGAAAGAAAAAAAGAAAAGCTTAATAAACTTGTATCCAAATTAGTATTATTAATAATAATAATAATAATAATAATAATAATAATAATATCTTAAGGTTAAACATGTATTAAACTCACAGCATATTTTTATTTTATTTTTAAAATATTCATGCAGTTAAAAAGAAAATTACTAAAAAACCATTCGGTGGAATATTTTTTGTTATACTATTGAATTTTTGCCCACTAGATGGTAGTAAAACCAATCAGGATAATGGCCAATTTAAACATTACATTTAAATATATAACATAACAATATATATATATATATATATATATATATTGTTATGTAATGAAACTTTTCAGGAAACAGTTAAAATTATCAATGATTTTAGAGTTTGAAAATAATTTTTTTCACAATGTGATATTCAAGTTTTGGATCGTTGTTAAAATGATTTATATTATTTTTAACTTTTTTTTTTTAACCAGTAAAACATATGAAAAAGTTAGAAAGAGTATGCATATATGTGTGTGTGTGTGTATGTATATATATATATATATATATGTATATATACACACACATCAGTATTGCTTCAGACCTGAGGAAGAGAGGAAAACTCTCGAAAGTTTGTCTTTGAAATATTATGTTAGTCCAATAAAAAAGGTATCACTGCATACTGCAATACTTTGTTTTTTGAGCATTATATATATATATATATATATATATATATATATATACACAGTCAAGATAGGATTGCACAATCTTACCACTTCCAAGAATGCCACGGTGCACTGCTAATAAATATGCACTGGGCACTCACTGGGCTTTGTTAGTAAAAGATATAACTTTATTAATTCATCTAAAATTCCAAAGACATAACGTTTCGGCACTGGATTGTGCCTTTGTCAAATGTCACAAAAAACAGCAAAAGTGCAGCCAAGCACCTAAAATCAAGTAACATACATTTAAAAACTTACCCCTTAAATACACCAAACACCCTTAAGCTATGCCGCCATCCATTGACAGCCACTGACGTCACGCTGACACGCTAGCGTGCCTAGCGTGATGACGCATAGCACGACGTTGCCATAGTAAGGTCAGAAACAATGCACCGGAGTGTATGCCATACACGAGAGTCACGCGGAGTGATAGTGCGCATGCACAGAGCTAAGTTGCTCATAGGGCGCAATAGTAACTACTAGCAACTTGAACGTAAATAACAACAATGTCACTAGACGATTCCTACGAGTGTATCCAGAGCATGGCTGGATGGGGGCTAAATGTAATAGATGGCATAGAAATAATTACTGCAGTAGATGTGTGAGCAAATTCATAGTGGCGACACAAAAAATGAAATGAAACTATGCGTAGCCATCAAAAAGTCATTGCTCATACTATTAAACAGCTATGGAACGTTTACAAAATAATTATTCACAAGAGCTGCAGGAAATATGTCAACAGGGCTTGAACAATGATGGCTAGGTATTGCAGTATATGCTAAAAAATCCACAACCAAATCTACTCGTGTCAAAGAACCAATTATAACCCACACATTAAATATGAGGTGAAGATGCCTCAAGCCCTTAGGAATATGGTAGAAATCCATCTAAAACGGACACCCTAAGACCCAAAATGCTATATGAGCCAAAAAATAGCATATCAAAGTCATTAGTAAAATGGGCTGAAGTCCAATGAAGTATTCAAGCCCCGTGGGGCCAATGTGTCCAGTCTGTGTATTCACCTGCTTTAATATTGAAGCAATCTCTTAGCCCTGTCTCCACCTCTCGGACTAGGTGGTACATGATCTATTAACATGGATCTGATGCTGGAAACTGGATGTTTAAATTGTACACAGTGGCGTGCCACTGGCTGATCAGACTCGCCATTCTTCAAAGCCTCACGGATGGCATACCGATGATTAGCCATCCTGTCGTGGAAGGAGGTGATCGTTTTACCCACATACACGTTGGAACACGGGCATATAAGCATATAGATCACAAAAGTGCTAGTGCAACTAAGACGGTAATTGATATTATACCGCTGGTTCCTGTGTGGATATTGGAAGGAATCTCCTTTGAGCCTGCTGTTACATGTAAGAACAAATTCTACCAAAACAACTACCATTTAGGTTTGTGGTCACATTTTGACATCCCCAGCTGTTATGGTCTAGAATCTTCCCTGTATATATGGGTAGGGTTGCCGGTTGTCCAGCATTCAACCAGCCAGTCTAGTATTTTAGTAGGCTGCCCAGTAAAATCTTCAGAAAAATACTGTATGTCCAGTCCATGGGGTTAGTCAGTGGCGAATCTAATGAACAGAGGGCCATGGTGCAAAATCCCCCCCCCCCCCCAAAAAAAAGCATTACTAATTGGCCATATGTAATGCTTGCATGCCCCCTTGTTATACACCTATACTTTATATACTGAGCACATCATACAATTTATATTAATCAAATATAAACACCTCATATAAAACGGTACTGAGCAGTTGTTTAGTACAAGCCTACATAGTCACACTACCAGTAACTCCTGCATTGTGTTGTTATACACATATACATTATATATTGAGCAGTGATGGACCTAATAATGACAGCACCCCCTTACCTCATCTTCCTTGTGGTTTGAATTTTTTGAGCCTGTTACTGGACACTGAAACAAAATGCCCACTCAACTGACTGTGCTCCCCGGCTCCAGACACTGCGTGAGTGTCAGCAAAAGTTCAGACACCTGTAGTGGTCCTTCCTTCCCCAGATCTGAGACGGTAAAAGTCTGGGCCCACTAAACTGGAGTCAAGCAGGAAAGCTTCATAGGCGCGCTAAACAGGAGGTACTGTGCTCTGCCATAGATGGGGCGGTGCTAAGAGGTATTAGGTTAACGCTCTGTACTCACCAGCACGTTAACCCGATACCTTCAAGCTGGCCCTGGGCTCCAGCAACACACACGGTACCTCCTGTTTAGCGTGCCTATGAAGCTTTCATCCCTGCCAGAGTCCTCTTCGGCTTTAGCGTGGCGAGCCTCATGGTCTTTCTCCCAAGTTTTAAAAACAGGAACAGTGTTCTTGTTTTTTGTTTTTTTTCTGAACAAGGTAATCACAATCTTTTCAAATGAAGCACAGACAAGAATGTAACTAACACAAGGTTTGTTCTCCATTTTCCCACAACAGCACTCGCAGAACTGTCGATAATGGCTGCTGATTATTGAAATAACAAATGGGTTAATGTGTGTTTTGTAATTGGATAGAGTGGTGTTTATGATACGTAATTCTGACTAGAAACATAATTCAGGGATATGATTGCTTGTGTTAAATGGGTCACCCTTTTAATGGGATTAATTTAAGCTCAACTGGAGTATATTAGATTTGTATAGGTTGAACTCGATGGACTTCAGTCTTTTTTTCAACCTCATCTACTATTAAAGGGACATAATACTCATATGCTAAATCACTTGAAACTGAGGCAGTATAACTGTAAAAAACTTGACAGGAAAATATCACCTGAGCATCTCTATGTAAAAAAGAAAGATATTTTAACTCACAACTTTTTAACTCACAACTCACCTAAGCTCAGCAGAGTAAGTTCTTTGTAAAAAAAATATACTCAGCTGCTGCACAGCTGCAGGTAAAAAATAAAATAAAATGAAGAAATGAACAGCAGCCAATCAGCATCAACAGTGCTGAGGTCATGAACTCTTTTACTGTGATCTCATGAGATTTGACTTAACTCTCATGATATTTCACTGTAAACTTCCTTACACTGAATAGGGAAATAAGATGAGTGTGCACATAAGCTCGCTCCTTCCGCTGTCCCGGGACAGACATACTGATTTGTTGCTTAGAAGTCCTTTACAATGGGATGTGGCTACTGAGAAACATTTGAGGTAAAATATCTTTCTTTTTTACATAGAGATGTTCAGGTGATATTTTCTATCCAGCTTTTTACAGCTATACTGCATCACTTTCATGTGTTTAAACATTTGGGTATTTTGACACTTTAAGCATTATGAATGTTATCTGCATATTGATGTTTGATCAATTAACTTTTTTAAAGTTTTAATATGATAAAAAGTTTTTTATTTTTTTTTAAACTAAAACCAAGAAGAAAAGCTCTGCATATTAATTTCCATAAGAATAAAATGGATTCAACTTATCTTCTAAAACAGCATTTTAACAGTTCTCACACTATAAATAGTTAAAAGTCAAAGTTCTAAAGCTTACTGTACAGAAAGTAGTTTGCCTTTGCTAATATCTATTACTGTAGATAGATCGCGATACAAGCTCTAGATTCTGCAAATCACTGTTTCTCTTGTAAGATGTATCGAGTCCACGGATTCATCCTTTACTTGTGGGATATTCTCCTTCCCATCAGGAAGTGGCAAAGAGAGCACACAGCAGAGCTGTCCATATAGCTCCCCCTCTAGCTCCACCCCCCAGTCATTCTCTTTGCCGGCTCTAAGCAATCGGAAGGGTAAAGTGAATGTGGTGTTAGAAATGTAGTTTTTATTTTCTACGAGCAAAAGTTTGTAATTTTAAATGGTGCCGGTGTGTACTATTTATTCTCTAGTAGAAAGGTGATGAAGATTTCTGCAGGGAGGAAGATGATTTTAGCATGTTGTAACTAAAATCCACTGCTGCTCCCACGAAGGACTGAGGAGTACAAGAAAACTTCAGTTGGGGGGAACGGTTTGCAGGTTAGGCTGCAAAAAAGGTATGTTCAGTCATTTATTTCTAGACAAGACTGTGATAATGCTAGAAAGGACTGATAATATCCCCATGAGGGAAGGGTAAGCTGTATTCAGAAACTAAGTATGGAATTTTAAGCTTACATAACAGGGCTAGTTTATGCTGGTTGACACTATTTTCATGACAAACGATTTTTATTGAAAATTTTGTTTATTTGAGACACTTTGAGGTTACTTTGGGTTTCTATCAGGGGTTGTTACCCACATGGCTATTATTCAAACACTTGAGAGTGTTTCTTTAGGCCTCACAAGCACCGTAGTGAGGTGGGAGGGGCCTAATTTCGCGCCTCAGATGCGCAGTTAATTTTGACTAGAAGTTCAGGCTGCTTCACATGGAGGGTCCGGCTGCAGTTTGAGGGCCTATAAGAAGTTTTTTCCCCACAAATCTGGTTCCTAAGGGCAGGTAGGGCCACAGCAGAGCTGTGGCATGGTGCTGAACGTTTTTTAACCGTTTTTTTTTACTTACTGTCGATCCGGTTTCGGCATTAAGGGGTTAATCGTTTTTATTGCTAGTGGTGCAATCTTACTAATGCTTTAGGTACATATTGTAAAAATTTCGAAAAGTTTGCTGCATTTTTTCACTGTTTTGCAAAATTGTGTGCCTTTTTTATCTCTTAAAGGCACAGTAACGTTTTTTTCAAAGTGTGTTTTTACTCGATTAAAGTGATTTCTAAGCCTGTTTGTTTTAATACTAGTCTGTTAAACATGTCTGACACCAAGGAAAATCCTTGTTCAATGTGTTTAGATGCCATGGTGGAACCCCCCCTCAGAATGTGTCCCACTTGTACTGATATGTCTATACACTTTAAAGAACATATTGTTGCACTAAAGAATGTGGCCCAAGATGATTCTCAGACAGAAGGTAACAAGGTTAGCCCGTCAACCTCTCCCCAAGTGTCACAACCAGTTACTCCCGCTCAAGCGACGCCTAGCACCTCTAGTGCGTCTAACTCTTTTATCTTGCAAGACTTGGCGGCAGTTATGGATAATACTCTCTCAGTGTTTTTATCTAAACTGCCCGTGTTACCTGCAAAGCGTGATAGCTCTGTTTTAAGAACAGATTTTGAGCATTCTGACGCTTTAGTAGCCGTATCAGATATACCCTCACAACGCTCTGAAGTGGGGGCGAGGGATGTGCTGTCTGAGGGAGAAATTTCCGATTCAGGAAAGATTTCTCCTCAGACAGATTCAGATACGTTGGCTTTTAAATTTAAACTAGAACACCTCCGCTTATTGCTCAGAGAGGTATTAGTTAGTCTGGATGACTGCGACCCTATGGTGGTTCCAGAGAAATTGTGTAAAAACATAATTTATGTAAGAACTTACCTGATAAATTAATTTCTTTCATATTAGCAAGAGTCCATGAGCTAGTGACGTATGGGATATACATTCCTACCACGAGGGGCAAAGTTTCCCAAACCTTAAAATTCCTATAAATACACCCCTCACCACACCCACAATTCAGTTTAACGAATAGCCAAGAAGTGGGGTGATAAGAAAGGAGCGAAAGCATCAAAAATAAGGAATTGGAATAATTGTGCTTTATACAAAAAAATCATAACCACCACAAAAAGGGTGGGCCTCATGGACTCTTGCTAATATGAAAGAAATGAATTTATCAGGTAAGTTCTTATATAAATTATGTTTTCTTTCATGTAATTAGCAAGAGTCCATGAGCTAGTGACGTATGGGATAGCAGATACCCAAGATGTGGAACTTCCACGCAAGAGTCACTAGAGAGGGAGGGATAAAATAAAGACAGCCAATTCCGCTGAAAAAAATTAATCCACTACCCAAATCAAAAAGTTTCAATTTTTATAATGAAAAAACTGAAATTATAAGCAGAAGAATCAAATTGAAACAGCTGCCTGAAGTACCATTCTACCAAAACTGCTTATAAAGAAGAATTTAGCAAAAGTATGCAAAGAAGACCAAGTCATTGCTTTGCAAATCTGATCAACAGAAGCTTCATTCTCAAAAAGCCCAGGAAGTAGAAACTTACCTAGTAGAATGAGCCGTAATCCTCTGAGCCGGGAATCAACCAGACTCCAAATAAGCATGATGAATCAAAAGTTTAACCAAGATGCCAAAGAAATGGCAGAAACCTTTTGACCTTCCTAAAACTAGAAATCTGTCTGAAATCTGAATAGCTTCAACATAGGATTTCAAAACTCTTACCATATCCAAAGAATGTAAGAATCTTACCAAAGAAGTCTTAGGAAAAGACAATAATTCCTCCCTAATGTTGTTAGAATTTACAACTTTAGGTAAGAATTGAAAGAGGACAGCAAAAACCACCTTATCCTGATGAAAAAAATCAGAAAAAGGAAATTCACAAGAAAGAACAGATAATTCAAAAACTGTTCTAGCTGAAGAGATGTCTAAAAAGAACAATACTTTCCATGAAAGTAATTAATGTCCAGAACAAGCATATGCTCAAATAGAAGAGCCTGTAAAGCCTTCAGAACCAAATTAAGACTCCAAGGAGGAGAAATTGGGTTAATAACAGGTTTGATATGAACCAAAGCCTGAACAAAATGATGAATATCAAGAAGTAACACTGCCGTATCCTGATGAAAAATCAGAAAAGGAGATTCACAAGAAAGAGCAGATAACTCAGAAACTCTTCTAGCAGAAGAGATAGCCAAAAGGAACAATACTTTCCAAGAAAGTAATTTAATGTCCAGAGAATGCATAGGTTCAAACGGAGGAGCCTGAAAAGCCCCCAGCACCAAATTGAGACTCCAAGGAGGAGAGATTGACTTAATGACAGGCTTGATATGAACCAAAGCCTGTACAAAACAATGAATATCAAGATGATTAGCAATCTTTCTGTGAAAAAGAACAGAAAGAGTAGAGATTTGTCCTTTCAAAGAACTTGCAGACAAACCCTTATCCAAACCATCCTGAAGAAATTGTAAAATTCTAGGAAATCTAAAAGAATGCCAAGAGATTTTATGAGAAGAACACCAAGAAATGAAAGTCTTCCAAACTCGATAATAAATCTTTCTAGAGACAGATTTACGAGCCTGAAACATAGTATTAATCAATGAGTCAGAGAAACCTCTATGACTAAGAATCAAGCGTTCAATCTCCATACCTTCAAATTTAATGATTTGAGATCCTGATGGAAAAATGGGCCTTGAGAAAGAAGGTCTGGTCTTAACGGAAGTGTCCAAGGTTGGCAACTGGCCATCCGAATGAGATCCGCATACCAAAACCTGTGAGGCCATGCTGGAGCCACCAGCAGTAAAAACAAACGCTCCATTAGAATTTTGGAAATCACTTGGAAGAAGAACTAGAGGCGGAAGGATATAGACAGAATGATAATTCCAAAGAAGTGTCAATGCATACACTACTTCCGCTTGAGGATCCCCGGACCTGAATAGGCCCCTGGGAAGTTCTAAACATATCTGGGTAAAGAGACCATTCTCCCGGATGTAAAGCTTGATTAACAGAGATAATCCGCTTCCCAAATGTCTATACCTGGGAAAAATACCACAGAATTTAGATAGGAGCTGGATTTAGCCCAAGCAAATATCCGAGATACTTCTGTCACAGCCTAAGTACTGATAGTCCCACCCTGATGATTGACATACACCACAGTTGTGACATTGTCTGAAAAAAACAATAAACGTCTCTTCTTCAAAAAGAAACCAACTGAAGAACTCTGAGAATGCACGGAGTTCCAAAATATCAAATGGTAATCTCGCCTCCTGAGATTTCCAAACCCTTTGTGCTGACAGAGATCCTCAGACAGCCTCCCAACCTAAAAGAATCGCATCTGTAGAGATCATGGTCCAGGTTGAAAGAACCAAAGAGACCTGTAGAACTAAATGATGGTGGTCTTAACCACCAAATCAAAGATAGTTAAACATTAGGATTTGAATATTTAAAAAGTGAAATCCTAGAATCCCTGCACCATTATTCAGCATAAAAAAATGAAAAGGTTTTCTATGAAAAATGAGCAAAGGGAATTGAATCCAATGCTGCAGTCATAAGACCTAAAACTTCCATGCATATATAGCAACTGAAGGAAATAATAGAGACTGAAGGTACCGACAGACGGAACCCAATAAAATTATCACTTGTCTGTTGGAGACAAAGACAGTGACACAAACTATCTGGAAACCTAAAAAAGGTGACCCTTGTGTGAGGAATCAGGAGCTTTTGATAAAAAGATCCTCTAACCATGTCCTGAAAAAACAAAGTTGAATCATATGAGATTACGCAGCCTCAGAAAATAATCTGAATGAAAACAGAAAATGAAGATATGCATCTATTGTATCTAATGAAAACAAATAATGCTATCACTGACCAAAAAAGGCAGAATAGACCATATAAATACCAATCTGAAAGATGGTACATTTATATAACAAAAAGATTTTCTATCTTTTGAACAATTAATAGTTTTGAATAAAACCCCAAAACCCAGTTCCTAAAAATGGAACTGGAATAAATACCCCAGAAGATTCCAGGTCTGAGCAGCGCTTGAGCCCCAACGGGTGATCAGCCACGCTTCAACATTACCCAAAATATATAGGACTGAAACACACTTAAGGAAAGTGTTAGCCTTACTGGAATAGCTGGAATATAATAGAGAAAAAAAAGACTTCTCACAGACGGTTTTACTCTGAATTTTATTCTGTACCCAAAATCAAAGAAATTTGGACCGAATAGAACCAAACAAATTTCAAAAAAGTCTTAACCTGCCCCTTACCAGCCAAGCTGGAATACGGCACATACATGCAAAATAGGGAGCTGATTTTGAACTAAAAAACTTCCAATTAAAAACATGTTACTTGGGAAAGAATTTAGGATTTCGTTCCTTAATAAGAACAACCAAACTAATATAAGCTTAAAGTTTTAGTCTTAGAACTCAATCTTGAAGCCCAAAGTAACCGTTAAGAATTGAATCCAATTATGAACCAAATAATTGATTATCTTAGAAAAAAAGAAATATGGATTTTTAGAAATCACAAAATTCTTCTAGCTAAAACAGCTAAAGACATAGATTAAACCTCATTTGCGAAAATATTCAATAAAATGAAGACACAAATGAAATTATTAGCATGATAATCCAGTTAAAGGACCAGTCAACACACTGGACTTGCATAATCAACAAATGCAAGACAACAAGACAAATGCAACAGCACCTAGTCTGAACCTCAAATGAGTAGTAGATTTTGTCCCTTTAACAATGCTAAACAAATCATAATCATCTTAAAGTAAACAGAAAAATGAAGCAATTGCAACATCATCCAAATAAATCACAGGTCCAAGAAAAGTACCTGAAAATAAATAATTTTCCTTAAATAAGATACAACCATCTAATGGAAAATAAATACTATTTTGCTATAGAAACAATAGCATATTTAGCAGGAGTAGAGATA
The DNA here is from genome assembly GCF_027579735.1 of Bombina bombina. Classification (NCBI taxonomy): domain Eukaryota; kingdom Metazoa; phylum Chordata; class Amphibia; order Anura; family Bombinatoridae; genus Bombina; species Bombina bombina. The sequence continues at coordinate 865,314,406 of NC_069500.1, forward strand.
GCCCCATTAATTTGGAGAACCCTCAAAATTGAATTTAACTGCCGGCAAATAATATAATTTAAAACCTTTGAAGAAGGAATAAAAGAAAATTCTAAGCCTATTCCATTCCCTAGTATGAGGAACTGGAAAAAAACCCTCTGAAAACACAGAAGAATAAATAAGCAGAAATAAAATGTTAGCTAGTCTTGAAAAAGAACTAATTACCTTTAATATCCAAAATAATCAACACCTTTTCAACAAAGAACAAATGTACTCTAATAAAAAATAAAAAAGTAGATTTGTTAGTGTCAATATCTGATGAAGAAAATTCTGAATGAGAAAAAACATCATCAGAGAAGGATAAATCAGTATGTTGTTGGTCATTTGAAACTTAAACAATTAAAAAAGAAGTTTGAAAAAGACCTAAAAATTTTATTAGAAGGCGCGATGTCAGACAAAGCCTTTAAAATAGAATCAGAAAAATATTCTTATAAATCTACTAAGTATATCTTGTACATAAGATGTAAAAAGAATAGCAATACATAAAGCATAAATACTAATGGATTCTGCATGTAAAAGTTTATCATGATAACTTATAACAAACCATAGCTAAAGATAAACATTCATAACATTTAAAATAAATGAACTTGGCTTTGGTAGGACTGAACTCAGTCAACAGGAATCCCTCATTGTCTGACCCAGGAACAGTGTATGGAAAATCTTGCAATATGTAATAGAAAAAAACAACATATAAAGCAAAATTATCAAATTCCTTAAATGACAGTTTCAGGAATGGGAAAAAATGCAAAATAACAAGCTTCTAGAAACCAGAAGCAATGAAAAAAATGAGACTTAATGTGAGAAAAAAGTGAAACAAAAAAGACGCCCACATTTTTTGGCGCCAAGAATGACGCCCACATTATTGGCGCTAAGTACAACGCCCATATTTTTTGGCGCCAAGTATGACACCACATCCTCTGACGCCGAAACCGACGCCCACATTTTTTGGCGCAAAAAAATAGTCTGAATACACATGCGTCAAAAAAATGACGTTTAACTGAATACAACTTCCGGCGTCAACTACGGCGCCGGAAATGACAACATTTTGCGCCAAAAAAAGTTTGCGCCAAAAATGACGCAATAAAATGAGGCATTTTCTGCCCCCGCAAGCCTAACAGCCCACAGGGAAAAATAGTCAATTGAAATTTTTCAAGGTAAGAAAAAATATTTATTCATATGCATTATCCCAAATAATGAAACTGACAGTCTGAATTTAAGGAATACTGATTATCCTGAATCATGGCAAATATAAGTTTAAAGACATATATTTAGAACTTTACATATAAAGTGCCCAACCATAGCTTAGTGTGTCACAAAAAATAAGACTTACTTACCCCAGGACACTCATCTACATATAGTAGATAGCCAAACCAGTACTGAAACGAGAATCAGTAGAGGTAATGGTATATAAGAATATATCGTCGATCTGAAAAGGGAGGTAAGAGATGAATCTCTACGACCGATAACAGAGAACCTATGAAATAGATCCCGTAGAAGAAGACCATTGTATTCAAATAGGCAATACTCTCTTCACATCCCTCTGACATTCACTGCACTCTGAGAGGAAAAACCGGGCTTCAGCCTGCTGCGAAGCGCATATCAACGAAGAATCTAGCACAAACTTACTTCACCACCTCCATGGGAGGCAAAGTTTGTAAAACTGAATTGTGGGTATGGTGAGGGGTGTATTTATAGGCATTTTAAGGTTTGGGAAACTTTGCCCCTCCTGGTAGGAATGTATATCCCATACGTCACTAGCTCATGGACTCTTGCTAATTACATGAAAAAAATGGACAAGTATCTAGAAGTTCCTGTTTACACTGATGTGTTCCCGGTCCCCAAGAGGATTGCGGATATCGTTACTAGGGAGTGGGATAGACCAGGTATTCCCTTTGTTCCCCCTCCTGTTTTTAAGAAAATGTTCCCCATATCTAACCCCATGCGGGACTCGTGGCAGACGGTCCCTAAGGTGGAGGGGGCTATTTTTTCACTTGCTAAACGCACAACCATACCAATTGAAGACAGTTGTGCTTTTAAAGACCCTATGGATAAAAAATTAGAGGGTTTACTTAAGAAAATTTTTGTTCAACAAGGTTTTCTTCTCCAACCTATTGCGTGCATTGTTCCTGTAACTACTGCAGCTGCTTTCTGGTTCGAGGCGCTGGAAGATGCGCTCCAGACGGAGACCTCATATGAGGACATTATGGACAGAATTAAAGGGCCACTGTAAGTAAATATTTTCTATGCCTGTTACTAACTAACTACCCCAAATACGCTTTTTATCAATAGCATTTCATTAACATATCTCTACCGTATATCAGAAATCTTGTCTGCAAATTTAATTGTTTTCCAAACCCACTCCGTGGGTATCCTCTGCTCTGTACCAATCCGTTTACAATACCTAGGTTTCAAAATGGCGCTTTAAACACAAAGTTATTGGTTTAAGTATTTTGAACATGCAGTGCTGAAAATAGTGGGCAGGATAACGTGACATCATCGGCGAATAAAAGATATAACTTTTAGAACGTTATGAAACTTCGTTTTGGAGAAAATATAGGTCAGTAGGTTTTAATTAATGTTTATTAACTTTAATATGTTAGTTGTTTAGCTTAAAAATTATAACAGAAAGTAATCATTTAAGGCTCTTAAGCTGGCTAATTCTTTTATCACAGATGCCGCTTTCCAACTAGCCAAGTTAGCGGCAAATAATTCAGGTTTCGCCATTTTAGCGTGCAGGGCGCTATGGCTAAAGTCCTTGTCGGCCGATGTGTCGTCAAAATCCAAACTCTTGAACATCCCTTTCAAAGGAAAGACCCTCTTCGGGCCTGAATTGAAAGAGATTATTTCAGAAATCACTGGGGGAAAAGGCCATGCTCTCCCTCAGGACAAGTCCTTTAAGATAAAGAACAAACAAAATAATTTTCGTTCCTTTCGGAATTTCAGGAGCGGTCTCGCTTCATCCTCCCCTGCTACAAAGCAAGAGGGTAACGCTTCACAACCCAGGTCAGCCTGGAAACCTTATCAGGGCTGGAACAAGGGTAAACAGGCCAAGAAGCCTGCAGCTGCCTTCAAGACAGCATGATGGGGTAGCCCCAGATCCGGGACCGGATCTAGTAGGGGGCAGACTCTCTCTCTTTGCTCAGGCCTGGGCAAGAGACGTACACGATCCCTGGGCCTTAGAGATTGTATCCCAGGGATATCTTCTAGAATTCAAGGACTTCCCTCCAAGGGGAAGGTTCCACATTTCTCGTCTGTCTACAGACCAGACAAAGAAAGAGGCGTCCTTACACTGTGTAGAAGACTTAGACGCAATGGGTGTGATCCACCCAGTTCCAATTGCGGAACAAGGGCTGGGTTTTTACTCAAACCTGTTTGTGGTTCCCAAGAAAGAAGAAACTTTCAGACCAATCCTGGATCTCAAAATTCTAAACAAATTTCTCAGAGTCCCATCATTCAAGATGGAGACCATTCAGACAATCTTGCCAATGATCCAGGAGGGTCAATATATGACTACCGTGGATCTAAAGGATGCGTATCTGCACATTCCTATCCACAAAGATCATCACCAGTTTCTCAGGTTCGCCTTTCTGGACAAGCATTACCAATTTGTGGCTCTTCCTTTCGGGTTGGCCACTGCTCCCAGAATTTTCACAAAGGTGCTAGGGTCCCTCTTGGCGGTTCTAAGACCGCGGGGCATAGCAGTGGCGCCTTATCTAGACGACATCTTAATTCAAGCGTCGACTTTCCAAAGAGCCAAGTCTCACACGGAAATTGTATTGGCCTTTCTGAGGTCTCACAGGTGGAAGGTGAACATCAAAAAGAGTTCTCTCTCCCCCCTCACAAGGGTTTCCTTCCTAGGAACTCTAATAGACTCGGTAGAAATGAAAATATTTCTGACGGAGGTCAGAAAGTTAAAACTCTTAACCACTTGCCGAGCCCTTCATTCTATTCCTCGGCCATCTGTAGCTCAGTGCATGGAGACAATCGGGCTAATGGTAGGGGCAATGGACATAGTCCTTTTTGCACGGATAGACCTCAGACCACTGCAACTATGCATGCTCAAACAGTGGAATGGGGATTATGCAGATTTGTCTCCTCAAATACAGCTGTACCAGGGGACCAGAGATTCTCTTCTCTGGTGGTGGTGGTCTCAGGATCACCTGTCTCAGGGAATGTGTTTCCGCAGACCAGAGTGGGTCATCTTAACGACCAAGGCCAGTCTGATGGGCTGGGGTGCAGTCTGGGACTCGCTGAAAGCTCAGGGCTTATGGTCTCAGGAGGAAGCTCTTCTCCCGATAAACATTCTGGAACTGAGGGCGATATTCAACACGCTCCAGGCATAGCCTCAGCTAGCTGCGGCCAAATTCATCAGATTTCAGTCGGACAACATCACGACTGTAGCTTACGTCAATCATCAAGGGGGAACAAGGAGTTCCCTAGCAATGATGGAAGTAACAAAAATAATCAGGTGGGCGGAGGTTCACTCTTGCCATCTCTCAGCAATTCACATCCCAGGAGTAGACAACTGGGAGGCGGATTTTCTAAGTCGTCAGACTTTTCACCCGGGGGAGTGGGAACTCCACCCGGAGGTATTTGCCCAGCTGACTCAGCTATGGGGCACTCCAGAATTGGATCTGATGGCGTCCCCTCAGAACACCAATCTTCCTCTTTACGAGTCCAGATCCCGGGATCCCCAGGAGGTGCTGATAGATGCTCTAGCAGCGCCTTGGTCCTTCAATCTGGCCTATGTTTTTCCACCGTTTCCTCTCCTCCCTCGTCTGGTTGCCAGAATCAAGCAGGAGAGGGCTTCGGTGATTCTAATAGCGCCTGCGTGGCCACGCAGGACCTGGTATGCAGACCTAGTGGATATGTCATCTGTTCCACCATGGACACTACCAATGAGGCAGGACCTTCTAATACAAGGTCCTTTCAAACATCCAAATCTAATTTCTCTGTGTCTGACTGCTTGGAGATTGAACGCCTAATTCTATCAAAGCGTGGTTTCTCTGAGTCGCTTATTGATACTCTGATTCAGGCTAGAAAGCCTGTCACCAGGAAAATCTACCATAAGATTTGGCGAAAATATCTTTTTTGGTGCGAATCTAAGGGTTACTCATGGAGTAAGCTTAGGATTCCCAGGATATTGTCCTTTCTCCAAGAAGGATTGGAGAAAGGATTATCAGCTAGTTCCTTAAAAGGACAGATATCTGCTTTGTCTATTCTTTTACACAAACGTCTGGCAGAGGTACCAGACGTTCAAGCGTTTAGTCAGGCTTTAGTCAGAATCAAGCCTGTTTATAGACCTGTGGCTCCGCCATGGAGTCTGAATTTAGTTCTTTCAGTTCTGCAAGGGGTTCCGTTTGAACCTTTACATTCCATAGATATTAAGCTTTTATCTTGGAAAGTTTTGTTTTTGGTAGCTATCTCTTCTGCTCGAAGAGTTTCAGAGTTATCTGCTTTACAGTGTGATTCACCTTACCTGGTTTTCCATGCAGATAAAGTAGTTTTACGTACCAAACCCGGTTTTCTTCCTAAGGTTGTGTCTAATAAGAATATTAACCAGGAAATTGTTGTTCCTTCTCTGTGTCCTAATCCTTCTTCGAAGAAAGAACGTCTGTTACACAATCTTGATGTGGTTCGTGCTTTAAACTTCTATTTACAGGCAACTAAGGATTTCAGACAAACAACTTCATTGTTTGTTATCTATTCTGGTAAAAGGAGAGGTCAGAAGGCGACTGCTACCTCTCTTTCCTTTTGGCTGAAAAGCATCATCCGTTTGGCCTATGAGACTGCTGGCCAGCAGCCTCCCGAAACAATTACTGCTCATTCTACCAGAGCAGTGGCTTCAACATGGGCTTTTAAAAATGAGGCTTCTGTTGAACAGATTTGTAAGGCAGCGACTTGGTCTTTGCTGCATACTTTTTCCAAATTTTACAAATTCGATACTTTTGCTTCTTCGGAGGCTATTTTTGGGAGAAAGGTTTTACAAGCAGTGGTGCCTTCCATTTAAGGTACCTGTCTTGTTCCCTCCCTTCATCCGTGTCCTAAAGCTTTGGTATTGGTATCCCACAAGTAAAGGATGAATCCGTGGACTTGATACATCTTACAAGAGAAAACAGAATTTATGCTTACCTGATAAATTACTTTATCTTGTGATGTATCGAGTCCACGGCCCGCCCTGGCTATTAAGTCAGGTAGTTTTTTTGTTTAAACTACAGTCACCACTGCACCCTATGGTTTCTCCTTTTTCTTCCTAACCTTCGGTCGAATGACTGGGGGGTGGAGCTAGAGGGGGAGCTATATGGACAGCTCTGCTGTGTGCTCTCTTTGTCACTTCCTGTTGGGAAGGAGAATATCCCACAAGTAAAGGATGAATCCGTGGACTCGATACATCACAAGAGAAAGTAATTTATCAGGTAAGCATAAATTCTGTTTTTTTAAAACACAATTTTGACTTCTGTTTAATGTGAAAACCTATGCAAGTGATTTACGTTGCCAATAAACAGGACAGAATGGAAAACGATTAAATCCAGATTATAAATACGCAGTTGCTGAGAGAAATCCAGTCTAAGATGATGAAATTACAAAATCTGCGAGGAGAATTGTGATCACCAAAGCCATTGCTGTCCCTGAATCATATGTGGTATTTTCCCGCTATCTGCTTGGATCCAATCTGAACTTTTTTCAATATGGAAATGGTGATCACTCAGAAGTTGAAAAACAAGGATCAGGAGCCAAAAAATAAAAATGCTGATGAATGTGATAGATTGCAATCAATCAAATCATTTTTACTCCATAAACAGGTATTCTAGGTATAGGTAAATTGTTAAAGGATAATAATGGACACACTTAATAAACCCATGGAGGGTTTTCACAAAGTCCATGAATGAATAAATGATGGGTTGAGAGTTGGTATGTTAAAAATTGTGTAATTGGCTTCGGTTGATCAGATTTCAAGGCAACTATTTGTTCTTTTTTGCATACTTTTACTAAATTCTACCATTTTGATGTTTTTGCTTCTTCTGAAGCAGTTTGATTTTTTGCCTATTTGATTTATTTTAAGTGCATTTATATATGAATATATATACAGTATATCCAATAAATAAATGGCATTCTCTCTATTTAAAGTAAACCAAAGTGTTCCTTTATTCAAACAGCAATCCCAATAGGACAATGGATTGTGATCTCTCACCACCTGTATGAAAGAAAACATACATTTATGTTTACCTGATAAATTAATTTATTTCATGGTGGCGAGAGTCCAGGAGACCACCCTTATGTTTTTTTAGGGTCAGTTTTTTCTTCAGCACATCTTTTCCCCCCTGCTAGTTTTATGGCTCTTATTCTTTTATCTTACCTCACTTAGGGCTAGTTTCCATTGAGGTGGTAAAGTTTGGAAACTGGTTGTAAAAACATTTATCTCTATTAAAGTCTATGGAGAATTTTTATGTTATCAACAGTTTTCAAACTTTACCACTTTAATGGAAACTAGGCCTTACTTGGCTATATATTAGACTAAGGTATGTAGGAGGGGTTTTATAAAGCTGTTGTTTGGGAATCTTTGCCTCCTCCTACTGGTAGAGAAGAGTAATTCCCAATAATAATGGTTGTGGACTCTCACCACCACAAAAGGAATGAATTTATCAGGTAAGCATAAATGATGTTTTTAATCAACTTTCCATTTTACTTCTATTATCAAATTTGCTTTATTTTCTTCTTTCTTCTTTGTTGAAGGGTAAACCTATGGAGGCTCAGGAGCAGCAATGCAATACTGGGAGCTATCTGCAAAATTTGGATGAGCCAATGACAAGAGGCTCCATAAATGTGTAGCCACCCATCACCAGCTAGCTCCAGTAATGCCTTGCTGCTCCTGAACCTACCTATGATTGCTTTTCAACAAAGGATAACACGAGAACAAAGCTAATTTGATTATAGAAGTGAAATGGAAATATTGCCTACTTTTTATAATTGACAGGCATTTCATTTAGACTAAACTGTACCTTTAAATATTATTACTTTTACTTTATGTTTAATATGGTTAATGCTATTTTTATGCTGTATATTTTGTTGTGTGTATGTGTGGGTATATATATGTGTATATATATATATATATATATATATATATATATATATATATAATGCAAACCATGAATGATGGAAAGATTTTGTGGTCGACTTACAAGAAAGACCTTTAAAAATAATTCTATACACTATATATAGTGTTGGATATAGCTCCCCAAGATTATTTAGTAAAATATAAGATCGTTTAGCTAAGGGCTCCTATGTTGTAAAAAACTAAAGATACATTTCTAGAACAACATGTACACATATGAAGATATACTAGGTGTTATTATAAAATCCATTAGGGTATGTCTGGTGCAAGCAGAAACGCATAAAGAATATGGCTCAGCTTAATAAAGGGACTAGGATGTCTCAAGGTTGTGTGTGTATATATATATATATATATATATATATATATATATATATATATATATATATATATATATATAAATATTCACCTGTAATATAGCACGTTAGGGCTTGAAGGCCTAGTTATATAAGAGAAAAACATTTAAGTGAGCCTACCTTTAAAGAAAAAATAAAATGTGCAAGGTTAGCTTAAGTGACAAATAAACATGTTATATACAGAGTAGTTTTCAATACTAAACTTAATAGAGCCATTAACCATCATTTGAAAACAGATGCCTATAACTTTAAGGTTAAGAGAAACCACTGGAGATGAGCCATATTAAAAATTTACCTTATATGCCTACTTGAACAGGTAGCGAGGTGGCAACTATGAGTTTAACTAACTTAACATGATAATCTAAAATATACAATACATAGGAAAGAAAAAACAATATATTGCATTATTAACGTTACACTATATATATGTAGATCAGTTATTGCCCAAAGTTAGATTATGCTTGTTGTTGCTAAGCCATCAGAGAGGGCTGTACGGCAAAATGGTGTCCACCCAAAGTAAGCCTCCAGGGTCCCACTTCAAAATAAATGAATGTACATAATAGGGTCGTTGAGCAGATGGTAGGTCACCCATAGCTGACAGCCAGAAATATCTTGAGAGGAGGGTATAGGTGCTAACTAGGATCTTTATGAATGCTGGAGATATACATGTCTCGGTTAGCACAAAGGCAGGCAGGGATACAATAAGGAAACCGTGCCAGACCTGGGTTGTTGATTCAGTGGTCCGTGGTTTAGGCTGCAAATTCATAACCACTGAATCACTTAGAGATCCCAGAGCAACGGGTAGTGAGAGCACCACCAATCCAGTATACCGCTGGAGCCTGGTCAAAAAAAGATAGTAGGTATAGTAGTTGGGGCATCCTTCTGGTCGAGTTTTCCACACAGTGTTTCGGTGAGTGCAGCATGATGTCTGTCAAGCAGGCAGCGCATCTCTTCGATGAGTAGCATGTAAGTTGCCCTGATTGTTTTGCCGTCTTTCCAGTCTGGATGTACCTTCTTACTTTTATATAGGGCTTTGGCTGCTTGCTACTCAGGCATGATCTCGCTTACTTAAATAGAGAAGAAAACAGTAGAATGGCTTTAACAGGGCCTGAGGGGATATATCAAAAACATCACGCCCTTGTTCCAAGATGGCGCCTGCCAATCTCTGGAAACTAAGCAAGGACAGACCGTGATCTCAAAGTGAGCAAGAAACACCTTGCACGGTTCCAATGATCATAATGATTCTGGGTAGTTGCACTGTCACTGTTCACTTATATCTCCTATTTCTATGAAATTGAGGTAAATTTGCCTCTTGTAGATGAGGAACAGCTCAATCATGCGACCAATCCATAGATAGCTGGCTCCGCCCCCTTCTTTTTCCCTTCTTAGATTCTTGCACCTGGGCCCTGTGGTTTTTAGTTATGCCTCTGCCAACTGTTCCTGTTTGAGAGGGACAGTACCTGATTCTGAGCTTTGTCCCGCTGTCCCACTAAGACAGTCATTTGTCCCTATCTGTAGAATTTCTCCTAGCCCCACCCATGGAACACCCAGACACTCCCACAAACTGCCCCACAACCTAATGACCACCCAGACACACCCACGATGCCGCCCAGACACACCCACAATCCCACATACTAACCACCCATGACCCCACCCCTCCCTACACACCTCCACCCACAAAATGGTGTTGGCTCCCATCAACCTCCTGAGTCCCCGATACCCATCCACAAATGTTGGGAGGTATGCAAATCTGATACAGCGCTATTGAAGTGATATCCGCTGGGCAAGCAGCAGTGTGAGAACTTGCTTCTATTGAAGCACCCCACACCTGTCAACATAAGGGAAAAAAATAGTTTAACACTTAGGTAGCCGGGGGTTATTAGCATGGCAAAAATAAAAGTACGTTTTACATAAAAATATGTTTTTAAAGTTCACACAAATATTGATCACCTTCAGTCATTACTAACGTTTACATTTTAAAAAGAAAAAATGTCTAAATTTAGCATCACTTTTATCTTGTAATGATGAGAAGTTGTGTAATTTTCTACATTTGTGACTGGAACTTCATTTTAATTGTAGTATATAATTATGTATTTTTAGGCTTGTTTTATACTGGAGACTGTATTTAAAAAAAATGTAAATACAATGAAGACTTTACATAATTTTTATTCCCTTTGCATGTGAACATCTGCAGTTTTGTTTGTTTCTTTGATTGCTATTATTATTGTTTTTTTAATAACTTTAATTTACCAGTTGCATATTTACTGGTATGCATGCCGCCATTTTCATTTTTTTCTTTCCTTTTTTTTTTCCCTTTCTTTTCTTTTTTTTGTTCTTTTCTCTTTTGTTTCTTACAGATCGCCTTGAAGAGCGCATGCCTTCCACAGACAGCCACACAGAGCCTCTGTCTAATACACAATATCAAGAGTCAGAAGATGCATTTGGTTTTAGACCCTTCCTTTCTGGTACAGGTGAGTTTTGCATAATTTTTGTTGATTCGTCTGCGTATAATCATTTTATTATGACAGCATTAAATTAACTTTAGTTATTTAATTGTTAATATTTCAAAGGTGGTGCAGCCTATAGGGAATATAAACTTTTGGATTTATTTACATACACTAAATTCAGCCAAGTATTCTTTTTTTTTAAAACATAAAGGGACATTAAACACTAAATAAGTGCCAGATAGAATCATGTATTCAAAGAAAAGATTAGTCTGAGAATAACATGTAGATTTATTTTAAAGTTTCATTAGCTGTTTAAATAGTAACAGAATAAGTGTAAAGTTTTAGTGTCTATAAAACAATGGGAGCTTCCATATTGTAACTTAGGTTACCTTCTCTGCTTTGGCCAATTAGAGATAGTTATAAATAGGTCACTAGATTGTGCAGCCAATGGCTGTGTGTAATGTACCAGTGTTTTGCACTTTAATTTCTAACAGGAACTGAAAAGCTCACAATTTCAGAATGGAATTACAGTAAAAGGGGACAAAATAAATAATAAAAGTTTATTGTAGAGTTTTGTTTTATATATATGTGTGTGTGTGTGTGTATATATATATATATATAATTTTATATTACCATCTCAAAGTGTTTAATGTCCCTTTAAGTATGAAAATAAGAATAAATAAATATTTGTTATACTTTCTATTCACTTTTAGCTCCCAGTAATGGCTATTGTTGTGGTATGATTGTTTTGGAAATTGTATCAGATCCCTATATGAGAAGCCTAATTAAGAAAACTGATATACTTTGGCCATGGATCTTTGTTCCCTCTACATTACTGATATACATTTACAAAATAACCCGACAGAATGCAGTAACCCGTTTTGCTGTAAATTTGGCCTTTTTATAATCTGTAATTTAGTTCCATCCTCCATATGGTTCTCAAGGAAATTTGGCACATGCTCCCAAACAGCTGATTGGTTTGGAATACTATTTGTTAGGGATATAGATGGAAGTGTCCTCGATAATGCAGAGATAAAGATGTGCTTCAAATTTGGTTAAATAATTATTGTTCCTTGTTTGTACACAACATAAAGAAATTAATATTCCACAAACTTTATTTGAAATTGTTGGAATACACTATATGGTCAAAAGTATGTGAACACCTGACCATCACACCTACATGAGCTTAATGGACATCCCATTCCAAAACCATGGGCATTAATATGGATTCGGTCCACCTCTTTTGCAGCTGTAACAGCAGCACCTCTTCTGGAAAGGCTTTCCACAACATTTTGGAGTGTGTTTGTAGGAATTTGTGCCCAATCAGCCAAAAGAGCATGTGTAGAGCATGTTAGTGTTCCAGTTCATCCCAAAGGTGTTCAGTGGGGTTGAGGTCAGGGCTCTGTGCAAGCCCACACAAGATTCTCCACACCAAACTTGTCAAGCCATGTCTTTATGGACCTCGCTTTGTGCACAAGGGCACAGTCATGCTGGAATAAGGACAGGTCTTCCTCAAACTGTTTCCACAAAGTTGGAAGTACCCAATTGTCTAAAATATAATTGTATCCTGTAGCATTAGACCCTTCACTAAAACTAAGAGGCCTTTCCAAAACACTGAAAAACAGCAACAGACCATTATCTCTCCTCCACTAAATTTTATAGTAGGCACTATGCACTCTGGTAGGTAGCTTTCTCCTGGCATGCACCACATCCAGAATCTTCCATCTGACTGCCAGATAGTGAAGCGTGATTTATCTCCAACACGTTTCCACCTCTCCAGAGTCCAGTGGTGGCGTGCTTTATACCACTTCAGCCTATGCTTGGCAGTTTGTGTGCAACTGCTTGGCCATGGAAACACATTTTATGGAGCTTCTGAAGAACAGTTCTTGCACTGATGTTGCTTCCAGAGGTAGAATACTGTAGTGAGTGATGCGATAGATGATATGTGCTTCTGCACTCAACTACCTTGTTCTGTGATTGTCATGGTCTACCACTTCATTGCTAGGTTATTGTTGCTCCTGGACACTTGTACTTCACAATAATAACACTTTGAGTTGACTGGGACAGATCTAGTAAGGCACATATGTCACAAACTGATTTGTGGCATCATATGACAGTGCAATGTTTAAAGTCACTGAACTCTTCAGTACGATCCATTGCATGGCCATGTTTGCCTATGGAGATTTCATGACTATGGGCTTGATATTATGCACCATTAACAATGGGTGTGGCTCAAACACTTGAACCCAGTAATTAGTATTCAAAAAACAATCTGCCAATTGCTCTCAGCTATGTATAAACAATGTGTTCATGTTGTGTGCTGACTTGGTAAGTATGTATAATACTTAATCAATTATGATAACCACAATCGGTGACTACTGTAACAAAATGAATAAAAAAAAAGTCACAATGTATGCAGCACAATACTTTGTAGCAGAAATGTATCACTCACTGACCTTTATTCATTGGTCTCACCTGGAGAAAACAACTGTCTCCAGCTTTTTATTTGTAGAAGCCCCCGTGCCGCACTGACTAACAAGCGAATCACAGATGCCTGCATTGCATAGGCTGATGCCTAGGTGAACAGACAATACTTTTTTGCCACCTGTAGTTGCAGTATGATGCCTGTTCAGCGTTTCATATATTCTGCCATGGTGGACATCTGACGGCAATGAGTGATGACATCACAGTTGGGAAAAAGAAGCCACCAATCCGCTCTATTCGATTATGCAATAATTAAAAAAAATTTAGGTTCCAACGTAGTTAAGGAGACAGAGTGTATCTTTAAAAACGTAACGTTTAATGTTTCCACTAAAAAACAATCGTGCAGAATAGTATCAAAGTAGAGAAGCCAGCCGACTTTCCCCTATACACACCCGTTTGCGGTTGCTCGATAAATTAGCGCTTCACTTGTAATTTACCCCCCCTTATTGTTTAGAAAAAAAAATAACCAAAGAAGGTAAATATTGTTATTATGAGTTAGGCTATTACACATAAACAAATATATTGTGTAGTACAAATATACTCCAAATTAATATGAACTTCTTGATATCTACTGACCTGTAGAAATAACATTTAGATTTTCTGTATTGTTTTCCTGTGAACTCAATATTTCCTAGTGCACAGTTAGAGCTAGATTGCGAGTGGAGCGCAATTTTGAGCATGATATTTGCGCTCCATTTAGTAATACCAGTGCACGTAAATGTCATGTTCGCATTGTCTAAAGGCCTTTCACTCACAAGAGCGCACTTCTATATGCTTCAGTGGGAGCCTCGTTCTAGACACAGCAAACCACCTATTGCAGTGCAGGGGGCAATGTGCGCCACAATAAATAAATAAATATATATGTATATAAATATATATTTATAGTGAAAACACAGCCCCTCATTGACCTCCATGTAAAGGCACTTTCAGTGCAGTTTTCTTCTAACACCTCACATCCCCTCACTTTAACCCCTTATAACTGCTTTGTGCAGTTTTTAATTTTTTTTTTTACCAATGAAGATGCTCATATGTTTATTTAAAGGGACATGAAACCCAAATTTTTTCTTTCATGATTTTGAAAGAGCATGTCATTTTAAACAACTTTCTAATTTACTTCTATTATCTAATTTGCTTTATTTTCTTGATATCCTTTGCTTAAAAGCATATCTAGATAGGCTCAGTAGCTGCTGATTGGTGGCTGCACAAAGATGCCTCATGTGATTGGCTCACCCATGTGTATTGCTATTTCTTCAACAAATGATGTCTAAAGAATGAAGCAAATTACATAATAGAAGTAAATTGGAATGTTGTTTAAAATTGTATTCTCTACCTGAATCGTGAAATAAATATTTTGGGTTTAGTGTCCCTTTAATGATTTTCTACCGTCCTCTTTATTTTAGGGGCAACTTTTTTTCATTAAAGCAGAGATCGGATGTCTGGTTAATGAATTCTAGCGCAAAGTGAAACTGCAAGTTTGCGGTCACATTAACCAGCCACTTGTAATGGCTGTTTTTTTAACGTGCACCCGTAAACAGGCAAATTTGCCCCTTTACCGGGCGAATATTAAGATAGCGCTCCACTCATAACCTAGCCCTTATTGTTTATGCCATTTCACAATAAACTAAACTACGGTCCAAGCCAAGTAATTATGTTGAACACATAAATATTGTAAAGTGCTTATCTCTAGCTAAACAAAACTTATTATCCAAGCATGATGTTTTCTTTGACCTACATCAAAGATTTAAATTTCAAGATATAAACCTTTGAGATGATTTTTTAATTTTCCAGATTTCGTCTATCTTGAAAAATAGCAACATCCAAGCCATAAATCTCCAGCAATGCTGAGCATCTGCTTCTATGACTGTTCTCAAAGAAGTAGCACAAATGTGGGTGAATTGTCTCGGTAATCCTTAGGTCTGACAATGTGTATTGATGGTATCAGTATGTTACCAATTGTAAGGAAAAGCTTAAAAGCTTTTTCTTACCATCCACACCCCTGAAATGACGACGCAGCAGAAGGCATGTAATTACTAGTTGCAAGGCATTTATCAGCTTTAATCGGATGCTGGGCAAAAGAACATCACAACATAATATTTTCTTTGAAGACTGAGATGATCTTACGTGATTAAAGATGTTCCTGTGATTTAGTGTTGAAGGGATAACCCATTGTCCTTGAATTATTAAAAAGATTATTAATAAGAAGAGAAATCTATGTTTTGCATTGGCAGCAGATGTTGACCTGACCTTTTTTTTTTCCATTTATATTTTTGTTAATAATATTTGATTTTGTTTTTATTTTTGTTTAATAACTACGTGCATCAAGCAGGTCAAATGCAAATCAAAATGAGTTTCTTGTTTTTATTTATTTATTTATTATGTATTTATAGTTTTGTAACAGACAAGAAAAGCACCAGATACAGAAAAGTAAATGTAGAATTTACTAGACTTGAGTTCGCCCCAGTCTTGTGTATTAACCCCAAAAAGACAGTGGGATTTTCTGTGTAAGCTTAAAGGGACATAATACTCATATACTAAATCACATGAAAGTGATGCAGCATAACTGTAAAAAGCTGACTTGAAAATATCACCTGAGAATCTCTATGTAAAAAGGGAAGATATTTTATCTCACAATTTCTTCAGCTCACCAGAGTAAGTGCTCTGTGAAGAGTTAGAGGTGCTGTAAAGCTGCAAGTTGAAAGAAAAAACAACAACCCTATAGCCAATCATTGCTTTGCTGTGATCGTAAGGGATTTCACTTAAATATCATAAGATTTCACTGTAAACTTCTTTAAACTGAATAGAAATACACATCCTGGGACTAAAGTTTCTTTACAGTGGGGTGTGAACACTTAGGAAATTTTGAGGTAAAATTATCTTCCTTTTTTATATAGTGATGTTCAGGTAATATTTTCTAATCTGTTTTTTTTACAGCTCTACTGCATTACTTTCAAATGGTTTAACATTTGGGTATCATGTCCCTTTAAGGCTGGATCTTTCCAGGTGATAACACTGGGCACCTTTGAATATATCCATTACGCATCCTTTATTAGATACATGGGCAAAATCCATACAACAGATTAGAAACCAGTAATAATCCTAAACTAGTTCAAATGCTGGGTACAAAGTCATGACTTAGAACTTAAGTGTGAAACAGTGGGCATGACCTTATGAATTTAGTACAATTGCGTACGATTAATTCATTTATTTTTGTGCGATTCAGACAGGGCATACCGTTTCATGATTCTCTGTGTTGAAGAGATTCCTGGGTAGGCATCTGGTGCACTACATAGCAGGAAATAGTGCTGCCCTCTAATGCTCTTGCAAATGGATTACATTCTTGAAAAACTGCTGCCATATAGTGTTCCAAAAATGGGCCGGCTCCTAAGCATATGTCCCTGCTTTTCAACAAAAGATGCCAAGATGATGTATAACAGAGACAATTTCTAAATAAAAAAAAAAGGCAATTCACAAAATTTGCAGAACTTTTTTGTCCTGTTAGTAGCTGTGAAATGTCAGCCTGCTTCTAAGAGCAGTTTCATTAGGGATAATATACTTAAACACTCAGAGTCTTCAAATACATGTGATTCAATGTTTCTGAAGACACTAGGGGACCGATTTATCAACCCCCATTTTTCACCTGTTTCCGTGTGGTCCTTCAGGCTCGCTGGAAACGGGAGTTAAGAAGCAGCGGTCTTAAGACCGCTACTCCTTAACTCGTCCGCCACCTCGGAGGCGGCAGACAGCAATCCGCCCGATCGGGTTGATTGACACCCCCTGCTAGCGGCCGCGAATCTGCAGAGGGCGGCATTGTACAAGCATTTCACTAGAAATACTTGTGCAATGGCATTTATCAATGTGCGGCGGACATGATGCACTACATCAGATCATGTCCGCTCGCACTTTTTATAATTCGGCCCCTTAGCATTTTTGTATAATAATGTCTAATGGATGGCCCTTGGTAGCTGAGAAATGCATTGTACCAGAGGGATAATGTTGTAAATTGTCGCTAGTAAATATCATAATGATTTGCACAATGTGACACATTTTATATGCTCCTTTTATCTGGTGACATTTGGAATTTGGTTTTCTGGGAAGAAGATGAAGATCTCTACTCATTTCTAGAGACCGTCTGTTTTTAGTAGGATTTGTTTCTTTAGAATATGCACCCTTTATCCTATTTCCTTTATACCAGGTCAGGACAGTTTTTATCCATTAGTCAAAAGCTATAAATATTAAAGGAGGGCGGTGTCTTTATTTACTACTGTAATTATGACAATCAATTGCGAAACAATTCATATGGTGTTGCTATCTGCCAAAAAGACAACAAAATATATGTGCACATATTCTTTAAAATGACTTGCTCTGGAGTGTATAATCTATTTACAAATTCACCTCAGGACTAATGAGATGATCCAGAAATGTGATGATTTTCAACAATGGATACCAAAAGAACAAGTACAATTTGAAAATAATTATGTGAATCATAATTTTGATTTTCATGTCCCCTTTGCAGGGATTAAACACTACGGGCCAGATTATGAGTGGAGCGGTATTTAACGCTATCACTTGCACACCAACGGAGCTAGAAGCTTTTTTGCACGCATATTACAAGTTCAAAGTAAATAATTTTTGCTTGCGCGCTAACTCGATGCACGCAGAAAAGTTAAAATATTGCGACCATGTTAACATATTCCCCCATAGAAGACAATGGAGCAAAAAAAGTAGAAAGACCCTACCTGCGCATAAACCTGATCGCATATCCTCAAGTGCGTTAACCCGACGTGAAAATATGAATATTTCACATTCCAATGTTCTTCACATAGAATATGTTCTATTTCATAAATACATATTTCTACATATATCTAATGGTATTTTGGTACAATATATATATATATATATATATATATATATATATATAATATTTTATTATATCTTTTCATGTGATGACACTGAATAACTGACACTTTGCTACAATGAAAAGTAGTGAGTGTACAGCCTGTATAACAGTGTAAATTTGATGTAGCCTCAAAATCACTCAACACACAGCCATTAATGTCTAAACAGTTGGCAACAAAAGTGAGTACACCCCTAAGTGGATATGTCCAAATTTGGCCCGATTAGCCATTTTCCTTCCCCGGTGTCATGTGACTCATGTGTCTCAGGTGTGAATGGGGAGCAGGTGTGTTAAATTTGGTGTTATCGCTCTCACACTCTCTCATACTGGTCACTGGAAGTTCAACATGGCACCTCATGGCAAAGAACTCTCTGAGGATCTGAAAAAAAGAATTGTTGCTCTACATAAAGACGGCCTAAGCTATAAGAAGATTGCCAAGACCCTGAAACTGAGCTGCAGCACAGTGGGCATGACCATACAGCAGTTTGACAGGAAAGGTTCCACTCAGAACAGGCCTCGCCATGGTCAGCGTCATATCCAGAGGTTGTCTTTGGGAAATATAAGTATGAGTTCTGCCAGCATTGCTGCAGAGGTTGAACGGGTGGGGGGGTTAGCCTGTCAGTGCTCAGATCATACGCCGCACACTGCATCAAATTGGTCTGCATGGCTGTCGCTCCAGAAGGAAGCCTCTTCTAAAGATGATGCAAAAGAAAGCCTGCAAACAGTTTGCTGAAGACAAGCAGACTAAGGACATGGATTACTGAAACCATGTCCTGTGGTCCGATGAGACCAAGATACATTTATTTGGTTCAGATGGTGTCAAGTGTGTGGCGGCAACCAGATGAGGAGTACAAAGACAAGTGTGTCTTGCCTACAGTCAAGCATGGCGGTGGGAGTGTCATGGTCTGGGCCTGCATGAGTGCTGCCGGCACTGGGAGCTACAGTTTATTGAGGGAACCATGAATGCCAACATGTACTGTGACATACTAAAGCAGAGAATAATCCCCTCGCTTCAGAGACTGGGCCGCAGGGCAGTATTTCAACATAACAACCCCAAACACACCTCCAAGATGACCACTGCCTTACTAAAGGAGCTGAGGGTAAAGCTACCCATTTGATCCCTATAATTGTTTTGTTGTACCCCCCCTTTGTTTATAGCGCTGCGGAATCTGTTGGCGCTCTACAAATAACCGATAATAATAATAAAAGGTGATGGACTGGCCAAGCATGTCTCCAGACCTAAACCCTATTGAGCATCTGTGGGGCATCCTCAAATGGAAGGTGGGGGAGCGCAAGGTCTCTAACATCCACCAGCTCTGTGATGTTGTCATGGAGGAGTGGAAGAGGACTCCAGTGGCAACCTATGAAGCTCTGGTGAACACAATGCCCAAAAGTGTTAAGGCAGTGCTGGAATACAATGGTGGCCACAAAAAATATTGACCTTTGGGCCCAATTTGGACATTTCCACTTAGGGGTGTATTCACTTTTGTTGCCAACAGTTTAGACATTAATGGCTGTGTGTTGAGTTATTTTGAGGGGACAGCAAATTTACATACATACATACATACATACACACACATACCGGCCACTTTATTAGGAACACCTGTTCAATGCTTGGTAACACAAATTGCTAATCAGCCAATCACATGGCAGCATCTTAATGCATTTAGGTATCTAGATGTGGTGAAGACGACTTGCTGAAATTCAAACCAAGTATCAGAATGGGGAAGGGGATTTAAGTGACTCTGAACTTGGCATGTTTGTTGGTGCCAGACAGGCTGTCTGAGTATTTCAAAAACTGTTGATCTACTTGGATTTTTACACACAACCTTCTCTAGGGTTTACAGAGAATGGTCAGGAAAAGAGAAAATATTCAGTGAGAAGCAGTTGTGTGGACAAAAATGCCTTGTTGCTGTCAGAGGTGTATAGGCAGACTTGTTTGAGATGATAGAAAGGCAACAACCAAGGTATGCAGAATACCATCTCTGAACGCACAACACATCGAACCTTGAAGCAGATGGACTACAGTAGCAGAAGACCACATTGTGTGCCTCTCCTGTCAACTAAGAAACAGAAAACTGAGGCTACAATTTGCACAGGCTCACCATGATTGGACAATAAAAGATTGGAAAAACTATGCCTGGTCTAATGAGTCTCTATTTCAGCTGCAACATTCAAATGGTAGGGTCAGAATTTGGTGTAAACAACATGAAAACACGGATCCATTATGGCTTGTATGAAGAGTTCAGGCTAGTGGTGGTGGTGTAATGGTGTGGGGGATATTTTCTTGGCACACTTTGGGCCCCTTAGTACCAATTGAGCATCATTTAAACGCCACAGCTTACCTGAGTATTGTTGCTGACCATGTCCATCCCTTTATGACTATAGTGTACCCATCTTCTGATGGCTACTTCCAGCAGGATAATGCACCATGATACAAAGCTCAAATTATATCAAACTGGTTTCTTGAACATGACAATGAGTTCACTGTACCCCAATGGCCTCCACAGTCACCAGATCTCATTCCAATAGAGCACCTTTGCGATGTGGTAGAATGGGAGATTTGCATCATGGATGTGCAGCTGACAAATTTGCAGCTGCACTGCGGCAAAAGGGGGTCGAACCTGGTACTAGCATGGTGTACCTAATAAAGTGGCCAGTGAGAGTATATATATATATATATATATATATATATATATATATATATATATATATATATATATATATATATATATATATATATACTGTACTATTAATAAATTATTTTTTGTTCTCAGTGATTGTACTGGTCAGAGATTGATTCCAATTGTTTAATTTAGCTACACTTTTGAGCTATTTTTTATAAAAAAAGAGCGCTTGATTCCCTATCTTTACAGGGCCTTAAGAAATTTATGATGGTCCTTGTTCTCCTCTTGTAGTTTGTTGAAGAATAATTTTTTATAGGGTCTGCACCACATTAAAATTATAATCTAGCATAACATTATTGTTTTCTAAAGTTTGATAAAATTATTTTTGGAAAAAGACACATTTATAGTAGCCATTTGTCCTGTACCCTTTTTGTTTTTTTATAAATAACAATACCTAGTATACTGGGTGTATACCCCTCACTAGGTCTAACTTTCAGGATTAGGCCGCTGTGTCATAAATTCTATGTTTCTCTGATCTGTCCAAATCTAAGAGGGCAATATGGCGTTCACTCTGTCTGATGAAACTTGGGAAGCATAACTTTCTGCTACATTCTCTATGAGTAACACTGTGGAGAGCAAGAATGGTGAAGGAGAGACTATCAATATTTTTGGGGCCTTTAAAAACTATAAACAACTGGTAATGAAACAGATTAGATTGAGAGCTGAATCATCTAGTCTGGAAAATTACATTCAGAATGAAATAATACCAAGGGGCTTGAGATTGAAGGTAGATCCTGGAACCAACTTACGCAGTGATGAGGGTGGTGAGGCATTCTTAGAGGACTGGAATACCAGCCTGTCAGAATGCTCAATAATTTTGATGAAAAAAATGGTCAAGAGAAATAAAGAAAGACTTGAGAAAACGAAACTAGAGGTAGATGAGGCCCTTGTCATTGTTAATAATTTTGAGCAAAATTCAAATTTTGAAAAGGAACAGATTGCAAGATTGCAGTCTGAGATTAAGTTAAGAAAAGGTAGAAAACTGGTTAGGGACCAGGAAGACTATAAGAAAAAACAGGTTTACAGTTATAGACATATACGTGGTTCATGTGATTCTGGGACTGACTGTTCAGATGCAGAATCTGACAATAGGATGTCAAAAAACGAGATGCGCCCTGGCCCATCCACCCCACAAAAAGGAGGAGGGGGGGCCGGAAGAGATGGAATAGGGACAGGTACAAAAACTGGAGGAAGACGATATCCTTACCGCCAGTCCAGGGACAGAGAATTCAGCAGGAGTTCGGAGAGGCAGCAGAATTACAGACCAAGGGGTCGGAGGGGCAGAAGACCCTACTAGACGCACCCCCTTCATCTGATAACCTGCAGGTGATTAACCTGTCCTCTTTTCGCCTCAACAATTGCCATCTCAGTGTGCTAAAGCGTGGCTTGTCATTTTGTCCATCTAATGGATTTGACAAGTTTACTTTTCTAAAAGATCTTCACAGATTTGCTAGAAAAGTAGTTCTTTCTCAAATGTTTAAAAATAGATCTAAGAATATAATTGAGGATCTGAGCTTGACCACTGAGGATAGGCTGGCGCTACAGGACCTTAATGAATTATATCAGGAATCGACCTCTGACGAAGATTCTTTTCTAGCGTCAGAGATAGATTTACCTTTTAAATTATCTTCTCATTTTAAGAAAAGATCCACTTATATGCCGCAACTTTCTTTCTCTCCTGCAGTTAACTTATTTGTTAAACTGGTTGAAAGGGAGATACAGGAACTGCCACTGAGTGGCATTGTTGATGACAACTTGACCAAGAAAGAACGAAAAGCTCTGAAAGAGTTAAAAACGTCCCCCAACGTTGTGTACAAATCAGCGGATAAGGGGGGCAATGTCGTTCTATAGGATGAAACTATGTATTGCAAGGAGGTAATGAGACAATTGTCAGATAAAGATCAATATCTGAAACTTGACTTCAACCCTCTGCCTACCTTGCAATCAAAACTTTTCACAATTTTGAACGATGCCAGAAATGATGGGACAATTACTAATACAGAATTTGGTTATTTGATGGTAGACAATCCAGTTATGCCTATATTTTACTGTATACCTAAGATTCATAAGAACATTAAGAATCCGCCTGGACGTCCCATCATTTCTGGCATCGGGAGTCTGGTTGAACATGTAGGTCACTTTATTGATCATGCTCTGCGTCCTTTTTTGGTGACTTTACCGTCATTTGTTCTTGACACAACTGACTTTTTGAAAAAAATCAATGGGATGCCAGTTGACAAAGAATCACATTTAGTGACAATGGACGTTGAGGGACTTTATTCCAGTATCCCACATGATACTGGTATAAAAGCCTGTGAAAGTTTCCTGTCAAGCAGAGGTACAAAATTTTCCAAACATACTGAGCTCATTGTTGACCTTCTAATATTCATTCTCAATAACAATGTTTTCATGTTTAATAACAGAATTTACCTAACAAGATAGGTTTCTTGAACGTGGCTATTCACGGCGTAAGATTAAAAAAGCTATGATTCACGCAAGAAAAATTGATAGAGATGATCTCCTGTTCAAGAGGACTAAACAAACAAAGTCAGTAATACGATTAACCACGACTTATAATTGTCATTGGCAAACCATTAAGTCAGTTCTTAATAAGCATTGGCCAATCCTTTTAAGTGATGGCAACATTGCTGAAGAAGTTGGGACTTATCCCAGCATTACAGCAAAAAATCTCAAAGATAACCTGGTCTCGAGCCAATTTAAACCCACAGAAAAAGAAGGAAATTGGCTTAAGAAACACATCCCTAATGGCAACTTTCCTTGTGGAAAGTGCGTGACATGTGATTTTATGAAAAGGACCAAGACATTTTCTGGCAATAGTAAAAAATCTTTTCAGATTAATTACTTCTTCAATTGCAATACGGAGGGGGTTGTGTATCTCCTGGAATGTTCTTGCCCGGCGTTTTACGTGGGCAAAACGAAACGTATCTTTAAAGATCGTATAAAGGAACATAGGGACGATATAAAAGGTAAAATACAATCTAGCAGCATTGCAAGACATTATCAAGCTGTACATAACAGCAACCCAGGTTGTCTACGCTTTACAGGTATAGACAAAGGTATTGTGCATGGAAGAGGGGGGGACAATGATAAATGTCTGCTCCAAAAAGAGTGTAAGTGGATATTTACTTTGAACACTCTTTCGCCAGTTGGTCTTAATAAAAAGTTGGATATGGCTAGTTTCATCTAAAAAAGCCCCTTTCTATTATAATATTCATGTATATTATAGTATTTGGATGTTATGAATATGAATAGCTTTCTAACATCATTACTTGCTCCCTGAGTTTCTAATTTTAGTTTCAATTTTAATTAAAGATGACTTATTTCATTCTTTTGCTTATCTTTTGTTTTTCATTTTTTATTTTTTTAAAATTTTTTTATTTGCAACTGTGAACGTCATTAACTAATTTGACTTATTATGTCTCATCAACTTTTTTGCTAGTTACTTCCTTCTTCTTTAGAATTAGTTAGGTTTGGTATGTATGTTACACATTGTTTAGCATCAAGATTAAGGTACATAATTGGTTAAAACTGGGAGGAGTCTTTGTGGATATATTCCCTCCCAGCAGGGCTAAGATCCATCCGCCCTGAGGAAGCCCCGCCTATCATTTGGCATTGTGGGTGAAACGATCAGGATCGTAGGCATTGGATCACAGACGCACATGTGACCAACCAGGAAGTAAGCACACAGTCCTACCATGCTGCAGTCTCAGCGTGCAGCATTCAACTGGCTCAGCAAACTGTTTCATGGGACTCAATTACAAGGCAGTATTTCAGGAGGCAACCGGTAACAAACAACGGACCTCAATTGTGGACACCTCCAGAATCAGATAAGTGCATGCTTATGGTTTAACACAGGAATATAGCTGCTTTCACTTGACTGGACTGACTCCCACTGCTCATTTGGCTTGTTTGCTGCTTTCACACAACATCTTCAGCAATAAGAAGTACTATGCTTTACTAACACGCATGCAACTTTGGCAGCACTTATCCCATTTTGCTAAAGTCTGGCTGAAGACAATACCGCTATATGTGGAAAATCATCCTAATGTGATTTGGTTGTTTTCTTCAGCAATACACTCTTGTGAGAATTTGATCTCAATATATGCAGGCATCTCTATGTAAACTGCTGTGTCTCTATGTAACTGCTGTACTGAGGCAATTCATTATGGAGGATGTATTACTATGTTCCACTATCTATCTTATTGCCAATAACCATTGCAATAGTTATTCTTCATACTTGCATGTAACTCACTATCTATCTTATTGCTAATAACCATTGCAATAGTTATTCTTCATACTTGCATGTAACTCACTATCTATCTTATTGCTAATAACCATTGCAATAGCTATTCTTCATACTTGTATGTAATTCTTTGTAATTGTTGCTATACTGCCATTATTGTTGTTCCTGAAATCTTTACAAAGCACCTATCACTACTTAGATCCCTAAAAATTTACCTGTCCGGTAATTATCCCTTGTATTGACTTGGGTACCGTGTACAGCTTGGGTGTAGCAGTGTACTAGGTGTCTTTGGATTGTATTTTTGCCAATATTATGATTATGATGTGCACATCTTCAGGGTTTTAATTGGCCACATGTACTATATTGTTTGTTCAACATACTTTACTTTGTGTTGCTAACATATACCCGAGGCCAGCACACAACTGGCCTATTGCTATGTTTAGACAGTTAGGATTTACTTCTTTCTGTACTATTAATAAATTATTTTTTGTTCTCAGTGATTGTACTGGTCAGAGATTCATTCCAATTGTTTAATTTAGCTACACTTTTGAGCTATTTTTTATAAAAAAAAGAGTGCTTGATTCCCTATCTATACAGGGCCTTAAGAAATTTATGATGGTCCTTGTTCTCCTCTTGTAGTTTGTTGAAGAATAAATATATATTTGTAAATACATATAACATATTCTGCTATGTGCATAACATTGGAATGTGAAATATATACAGTAAATACACAGTTTATCACTTTATTAAATATGAGCATAAATATGCTTTTCCATGTTTTCATCTACTTGACTGCAAAGGGCTTCAATGTACTTATATGCCTATATATGTATTTATATGTGTATATATGTCTGTAAATACATATATACACATGTAAATACATCTGTACACACAGATACATATAATGTACATCTTTAGACATGTATATGTATGTATCACTATGTTAAAGCACTATGCATCCTTTTGTTTTTTTCTAACACTTGATACCTCATATATTTGAACCCTTATAACTTTTTTGTGCAATTATGGGTGTAACTGTACTTGATGTGTTTTGTGACACTCTTTTGTTTTGTGAGAGCTATGAGGTCACGCTAACCCAACGCGAGTTAACTTCAATTGCGCTCAATCGATCACGTTTACTTTCAACTTGTAATATGAGCGCTACATCTGACGCGCGCAAACAACCACAAACTCAATATCGTTCGCACGTAACTGTTAGTGCTCCACTGGTAATCTGGCCCATAATGTGCAAGCAACAGTGCAAAAAATGAAACTGTGTAATAATCAAATGGTCTAACATATTAGTGCATTTTTCTTTTTGCACTTTTATGTCCCTTCAAAAGACTATTAAATACAGTACAATTGCATAGTCAACGACTGCATAATAAAAAGACAATGTAATACCATTTAATTAAATGAACAGTAGATTTATTTCTGACAAATTACAAAGTTTACTTTCATTTTCGGCTCCCCTGTATGATGTGACAGTAATTAGACTCATATATGTACACTATTGTGCAAGTTTTATTCAGGGGTGAAACCACCCTTTTACCTTCAAAACAGCATTAATTCTTCTAGGTAAAAAGGATTGATTTTCCAGTCTTGTCAACTGAAAGAGCACATGGCAGGCTTCACAAGCCTAACCTTACCACATATATGTTTCTATTTTGTATTTTATCTTCTCTGCTGGGGCCAAACACTGAGATTTTGTTAACCCAATGACAGTAGGAAGCCCTATCTTCCCCAAATTGTGGTGGGTGGATTTTGACTAAATAAAAACAATAAACAAGGTGTTAATCTGTTCTAATAATGTTCAGATTGTGCTGACATGTTAATTTACTGTTCAACTGCAGAAAAATGGTTTAATTGTAAGGTGTTTGATTTTATTATTTTTATATGGAAAGGGTCTACAGATCAGAACAGAAGTAAACTTAAATGTCAAAAGACATCAGTTTTATTTCTGATTCGAATAAAACATCTTTTTCATTTACTTAAATACATTTGAATATTTGAAAAACAAGTATTAGGATTTGAAAGACAAAAAGGTAGAAAGCCCAAATATTAGATCTGTACCTCAGGGAAATCTAAGCTAAGCAGTCTTGTAATCCTCATTTTAATATTTACATTCAATCAAACGTGCATGCTGTGCTTAAGCTAACAACTGCTAAACCTTATTGTAATAAAGAAAATACCAGAATCAGAGAGGTAGAGTCACCTGATGCGTTAGAACGCACGGGTCAGCATTTTTCTGCAAATTGGAAAGTAAAATCATATGTATTTGTGATTAGGGAAAAAGCAATACATAGCTCATGACAAATACACATTTATTCAAATATTTAATGCATTTTAATTATTAAAGGGATATGAAACCCACATTTTTTCTTTCATGATTCAGATAGAGCATTCAATTTTAAAGGGACACTGAACCCAATTTTTTTCTTTTGTGATTCAGATAGAGCATGCAATTTTAAGCAACTTTATAATTTACTCCTATTATCAATTTTAATTCGTTCTCTTGCTATCTTTATTTGAAGAAAAAAAAAAGGCCATCTAAGCTTTTTTGGGGTTAAAACTCTGGACAGCACTTTTTGATTGGTGGATGATTTTTTTCCACCAATCAGCAAGGACAACCCAGGTTGTTCACCAAAAATGGGCCGGCATCTAAACTTAGATTCTTGCATTTCAAATAAAGATACCAAGAGAATAAAGAACATTTGATAATAGGAGTAAATTGGAAAGTTGCTTAAAATTTCATGCTCTTTCTGAATCACAAAAGAAAAAAATTGGGTTCAGTGTCCCTTTAAGTAATTTTCTAATTTACTTTGATTATTAAATTTTGTTCATCTCATGGTATCTTTTGTTGAAAAAAAGCCCAGGAGCATGCTCGAGTCTGGAGCACTATATGGCAGCAGTTTTCCAAGACGTTATATTGTAATTTCTTTAACTAAGAATTACAATGGGAATGAAGCAAATGTTACAATAGAAGAAAATTCTGTCTGAATCATAAAAGAACATTGTTTGTTTCCTATCCCTTTAAGACAATGGGGCCGAATTATCAAGCTCCGAATGGCCCTTGTTCCCGGAAACAGCAGTTATGAAGACCGCTGCTCCATAACTGGTCCGCCTGCTCTTCAATCCGCCCAAACCTATACGATCGGGTTCATTTTACACCCCCTGCTAGCGGCCGATTGGCCGCAAATCTACAGAGGGTAGCATTACACAAGCAGTTCTGGTGAACTGCTTGTGTAATTATAAATGCCGACAGTGTATGCTGTCGTCATTCAGCGATGTCTGTCGGACACGATACGCTACAGCGTGTCATGTCAGACAGACATTGGTAAATCTACCCTAATGTGTCAATTAAGTGGTTACGTACTGCCCCGACTTTGCTGGGTTACTACATAAAGGTAAAGTGACATTTTTAAATGTACTGATTTATAGTGGGTAAGGTTTACACTGTGGAAAATTATCAGAAAATATATAAATCTATTAATAAATAACAGTTTCAGTAGATTGAGACATATACAGTATATATATATATATATATATATATATATATATATATATATATATATATATATATATATTTTATTTATCTCTCTATACAGGTATACCCCGCTCATACAGCGGGTTAGGGACCGGAGCCCCGCTGTAAAGTGAAAACCGCCTTAAAGTGAAACAAGGCAGTTTTAGCTTTCTTTTCACTTGCCAGTGTGTTTAAAAACTTAAAAACATGTTTAAACTAACATATATTAGAGGTGCAATATTACTATGTTTAGTTTAACACTAGCACAGCACAGTATTCAATAAATACTGTACCTGTAAAATAGTGACAATTACTGTAGTAAAATTTGCCAGATTATAACACTGAGACACAGATTGCACTGTAATGCTGTAAACAAAGTGAACTGCACATAACAAAATGGTGCCAGTCACTTTTCTCGCAATCTCACGAAGATTACAGCACTGTTTCAAATTTTTGGAGGTTGAACTTCAGCTCCACAAAGCGCTGTATTAGCGAAGCGCTGTAAAGTGAAGCGCTGTAAAGTGAGGTATACCTGTATATATTTTATTTAGCTCTATATATAATATATATTTTATTTATTTTATTTTTTTATTTATCTCTATATATATTTTATTTTTTTATTTATCTCTCTCTCTCTCTCTCTCTCTCTCTCTCTCTCTCTCTCTCTCTGGTATAAATAAATGAATAATCAACAAGTGCATAATAAAAAAGATAATGCAATAGCACTTACACTCAATTTCACATGAGCAGTAGATTTTTCTGACCAATTTAAAAATTGAGTTCAATTTGCCGGCCCCTGTATCATGTGACAGCCAATCAGCCAATCACAGACTCATATACGTATAGACTGTGAACTTTTGCACAGTAGGAGCAGGTACCTCACTTGGTGTGCATATAAAAAGACTGTGCACGGTTTGATAATGGAAGTTTATTGGAAAGTCTCTTAAAACTGTTGCTCTATCTGAATCATATAAGTTTAATTTCGACATCATTCTCCCTTTTAAAGAATTATTATTATATTTTGCTAAACACAAATTTGTTGGTCCTTTATACAATTAATAGGATGTTTGCGTTTTTGAGGTATCATCTATATGTAGAGTCCATTTATCCTACCTGCAGATCTATTTATCATTTACAATTACCAAATAAAAACAGATTATTATTTTTAATTTTGTATTTAATATTTTACAAATTGTATTTAGTGTGTTCTGATATTTTCAGGCAAATAGTATTTAAAAAAAAAAAAAAAAAATCTATTAAAGAAAGTAAATTTATCACTTTTAAATCAAGTTTCACATTTAGGCCAAGGGGTCGATTTTTCAAGCTCCGATTGGCCGCAAATCTGCAGGGGGCGGCATTGCACCAGCAGTTCACAGGAACTGCTGGTGCAGTGATAAATGTCAGCATTTATCGATGTGTGGTGGACATGATGCGCTACATTGTCCGCTCGCACATTAATATACCCCCAAGTGTGGTCAGGCTCTAGGTTCAACATCAGGCCTTAAAGGGATATGAAATCCAAACTTTTTTTCTTTTATGATTCAGATAGAGCATCCAAATTTAAGCAACTTTCTAATTTACTCCTATTATTAATTTACCTTTGTTCTCTTGGTATCTTTATTTGAAAAGGAGTGTAAGCTTAGGATCTGGCCCATTTTTGGTTCAGACCATTGGTAGCACTTTCTGATTGGTGGCTGTCACAGGGATCACATGACCACATAATTTTATTGAGTATCACTGGACTGAACCTGATACCAGCATGCATTGCAGCATGTCAGTAGCTATGCTCCATTTTTAGTATACAATCACTGTGATCGTATATACAGTAACAGTCATATTTGCCTCACAACCAGTCATCCAGCAACAGCATGACATACACCCCGATCCCAGTGTGTATCTCATGCAATAGAGGCACCCATTGGAGAAAACAAATTAATAAATCACTAATATTTAAGAGTTGTTTTGTGAATTAAAAATAAACACTATTAAGGACATTCTAAAAATATAAAATACTTCCTGTTTGTAGCAAACAGGAACCTAAAAATTAGTTAAAGGGACAGTCAACACCAGAAGTTTTGTTGTTAAAAAAAAAGATAATCCCTTTATTACCCATTCCTCAATTTTGCATAACCAACACTGTTATAGAAATACACTTTTTACCTCTGTGATTACCTTGTATCTAAGCCTCTGCAAACTGCCCCCTTGTTTTGACAGACTTGCATTTTAGCCAATCAGTGCTCACTCCAGGGTAATTTCACATGCATGAGCTCAATGTTATCTATATGAAACACATGAACTAATGCCCTCTAGTGGTCAAAATGCATTCAGATTAGAGGCAGTCTTCAAGTCTTTAAGAAATTAGCATATGAACCTCCCAGGTTTAGCTTTCAACTAAGAATACCAAGAGAACAAAGCAAAATTGTGATTAAAGTAAATTGGAAAGTTGTTTAAAATTACATTCCCTATTTAAATCATGAAAGTTTTTTTTTGGACTTGACTGTCTCTTTAATACAAAATAGTGGATAAGTATATAGACATTAATACTTGGAAATTTATGAACATACTAGGAATTCAGAAAATAATTAAATACATGTATATTGAAGTATATGGATGTTCCTCTGAGTTTACATCACATTTGTTTATGTGAAAATCCTGATGAGTGGCTGAAGTGAACTATTATTAGAAAATACTTACATAGCTACAATCTCCATGGATTGGACATAATAAAATGTTTCTTCTATCCAAATAATCTATTTGTCTATGAGAATGTCTAAGGCACTTACTAGTCTTTCAGGTGTACTTGAGGACTGTAGTCTACAAGGCAATTGTAGACAAATTTGTTTTAAAGGCAATGTGAATTCAACAACATTGTTGTGTATTATATTTTTTCTATGTGTAAACACTTTCTAAAAATTGTTTATTTTCATTACAGGCTCCTTTGGAAATATAGATGAAATATTAACCTCAAGTGGAGACAGTAATTCTAAAGTTTCAAACAAAGATCAGAGAAGGAGTCATTCTTCAAAAGATCTGAAGGTGGTTCAGAAAACACAGGAAAATCTGTATTCCAAAAAGTCTGTAACAAAAGAAGGTGCAGAATCAGAAAGTGATTTTGAGTCAGATCCTCCCTCACCTAAAAGTAGTGAAGATGAGGATCCCGAAGATGAAGAAACTTTGCAGAGTGGACAAGGAGCATTCAATGATGACAATGATACAGAACCTGAAATTATAGGACAAAGACCCCTTTTAATGGATTCTGATGAAGACCAAGATGAAGAGGAAGAAAAGCATAGTTCAGATTCAGAGCATGACCACACTAAGATAAAAAATCCTAATATGACACCTAAAAACATTAGTGTTCTAACAACTAAAAGTAACAAGAAAGAGGTGGAAACCACTATATTTGACAATGAAACTGCCAAACAAAATAATGTAATAGAAGGAAATTCTAGCCAACAGCTGGATGTTTTTGGAGCTGTGCCATTTTTCACTGTCCCTGCCAATAAGTCTGCAGAAAATAATGAACTTATTGCTTCTAAAACAAGTCATTTGCTAAGGCATGAAATAGATTTGGATGAAACAGATGTTTTCTCAAAAGCCCCATTCAGTAAGAAAGTAGACCAACCTGATTGCCTTTTCACTCCTCCTAGAACTCCAGAGTTTGTAGATATTTTTGGATGTCCACCATTCCAACCTCTTCCAACATCGGAAGAAAATTCTTGTGACAGAGAGGATCTTTTTGGGTCAGTGCCATTTGAAGACATAGCGGGAAATCAAACACAACAGAAGGTGAAGCAACAACGGAACCTTCAAAAACTTTCTTCTCGTCAAAGGCGCACAAAACAGGAGCCATCAAACAACAATGGAAAGCGTCACCATGGAACACAACCAACCACAACAAAAAAAACAGCTAAGCCAAATTACCGAACTCCTGAACGAGTCCGCAGACACAAAAAAGGAGGACGTCGTGATTCCCAGAGCAGCAATGAGTTTCTTACTAGCTCTGATTCAAAGGAGAATATTAGTATTTCAAGTATTTCTCTAGCTGATGGAAAAGATCGGAACAATCTTTTGCAAGCAGATGACAACATGGTGGACCCCTTTGGAGCTAAGCCTTTTCATCCACAGGAGCCAAGACAAACTCAACACCAGGGTCTTTTAGACACCCGTGGAGATCATCATGCAATTGCTGCTGGAAGGTCAAGACAGAGTGCACTACATGGGACATTTCAAAGCAGTGATAATATAAATATGGATGACTTTGGTGCAGTGCCTTTCACAGAATTAGTGTTACACAGTGTGACACAGCAACCGATCCAGCAACCACAACAGCAGCCATTAGAGTTAGACCCATTTGGTGCAGCTCCTTTTCCTTCAAAATAGTAGATGTTTTTATTTTATTTTTAATTTTTTTAATTTTATAATATTTTCTAATGATATTTTTAAAGAAATTCTAAACTTCTTGTAAAACAAAAAATGGTATAATTTGAACAAGGGGCATATTTTTGATATTCTGGTGCTTTATCAAAATGCCCAGAAATTATTTGTTTTCAACAATCATATTAAATTTTGTAGTTTCCCTTTTAAATAAATCTTTTAAAGTAAAGAAAAAAAAAGATATATATACATATATATATAAAAAAAATCCGAATTATATGAAAATAGCTTTAATATATCTCTATCAAGAAAGCACATTCCGTTTTAGTTTATTGCACTTATATTTAATCACTTTTGTTATTAGGCCAAATAAACTATTTTATTTGGTTTACTGAATTGATTATACCTAGCTTGTATACTGTAAAATATTCTCCCTTTAATGGGGAATTAAACACAAAATACATTTTATAAGCATTGTACTGAAGTTATTCTCTGCTTCCTGCTAGTCATGGGTGCCGCCATATTGAAATCTAGCTTTCACTACATTCCAGTGTGTTTGCACATGTGCAGCAACTCTTCTTCAGATATCTGCATTGTAGAATAGAATCCAAAATGGCAGCACCCATAATTAGAGGGGTGTGCATATTTTTTTTTTTTTTAGTGTTTCACGTCCCTTTAATGTGTTCTAAATGATAACTTTTACCTACTGGAGTGTATTGAATTGCTTACAAACAGCTCTTTTATTTTGTTATTTGAAATGGTTGCGGTTGCCGATTAAAAAACCAGCACTATACGAAAAATATGAATACTGCAGTATTCTGTATAGAAAAGTTATGTAAACAGGAGATGACAGTTTCACTCATCCTCCCAGTTTTCAGGGGGGGGTGAGCGAGGTACTAAAATATGAATTTTCAATTGACATTTGTTTATAAAGAAAGATATAAGATAACAAGGCTTTTGTGTATAAAGAGAAAGTTAAGTAGATCTGCTCTTAATGCAAGTTCAGCTCATTTCAATGGGCTGTAGTTTTGATGAACAGAACCAGTTATTTAATGTACAAAAATAAACCCAAGTGACCAATTTCACATACATTTAATACTTTGAAGCTGGAATAACAATTTATTGGAAACACATTAAGAGGAAACCAATTTTATAGTACAGTATCCCTTTAAGAATAATCAAAAGTGTCATATTGCACTCAACTAATCAATATCTTTAAGGGTCTGATTACTGGGCCCAGATATGGGAATATACAGAGCACAGTAACAAGATTTACTGGAAATAGTTTATAGTTCAGGACCAGAGGTAAAATAGCAAGCCTCATACACTGATAAGATACGCAAGTTCCTATGATAGTGTAATGTAAGTGCTGAAGCTAGTAAGCAGGCAAAAGCACAAGCAAAGGTGATATAAGGACCAGGAACAAGCCAGCAGGTAACATCAAATAAAAAATCTGATCCATGAAAGGAATCAGAGGAAAGGCATATACTAGTCTGAACCTCTAACCGATTACCATTGCATTGAATGCAAGGGATCTAGCATCTTTATTTCTGAAATAATTGTTTTTTTTTTTCTTGACTCTATGAAATCTATTTCTGGACTTTTCTATCTCCTATATATTTTATTTTAATTTAAAGAACTATGTCATAAGTGCTTTTACACAAAGGAATAATCTGCTTCCAAAATGAAGACTTGGAAAGTGAATAGAAGAGTATTGCCTGGAAGGATACAAGAAACATCTCTTAATAAGGAGGTTGGCACACATTTTCTATCCCATTAACAACTCACAAATATATAGATCATACTGTTCAATGTAATTTATATATTTCTAATTGATGAGGCATGTGCATTTGAGTACCCTATGGATAGCTAAGTTGAGAAAGAGCTAAAATATTTTTTTTTATCTAAAGGTTAAATGAATCACTATTTATTAGAAATATACTCAATAGCTAAAACTTCAGAATGTTGCGTGATGATCCGAATGAGGAAGAAAGTGACTACCCATTCTGCTCTTTTCTGAGCCTTGTTCATACTAGCAAAATTGAAACGCCCTAAGATCTGTGCAAATCCAGATCTTAGTGTGTTTCACTTCCACAAGAATAAATGTGGCTCCAAAAAGAGCCGAATGCCACATGCGGCTGCCTTCTTCTGGAATGATCCGAATGTCCATGCCTATTCTGCAGACCTAGGGCCTAATCATCTAAAACTTGCAGGAACAGGGAGCACTCGCACAATAAAACCTTTTTTTCCCCCACAGCGTTATATTGAAATTATGTGATTCTTATTAACATTTAGAACCACATTTAGTTATATAAACAACTCTCAAGCTAAAAGAAAATGCATTTATAAAATATTCAATAATTTCCAAGAATATTATATGAAACTTGCTTTGGCTATATCAATTCCAAATGCAAGCAGTTAATCATAATACAATGAGCATCACAATCCATTGCTTATATTTGCAAACAGTATGTGACCACTACACATGCGTTAGGGAAGAAGGAAAGCACGCTCCGGCTTGGTACATGGGCACTCTGCAAGGTAATGATTGACAGCACCGCCTCACAGCGTAGTATGTAATATCACTATTTAAAATGCTTCCAAAGCGCATCTACTTTGCAATGTGCCACTTAAAATATTTAAGGAGGCTGAAAGAATCATTACTGTAAAAACGGAAGAATGCTAACAGACCCTTTAAAGCAACATGAAGCCCCCAAAAAATCTTTTATGATTCAGATAGAGTATACAATTTAAAAAAAAAAGACTCAAATTTACTTCTATTATCAAATGCACTTCTTTGTTGAAAAGCAGGTAGGTAGGCTCTGAAGCGTGCATGTCTCTAGAGAACTAGATAGCAGCAGTATAAGCTGCCACGTAGCGCTCCATGCATGTGCACGATACCTATCTAGGTATGCTCTTCAATAAAGAATACCATGAGAGCAAAGCAAATGTGATACATTGGAATATATTTTATTTAATTATATGCTTTTAATGCATCACAAAAGAAAAAAAAAAAGTTATATTCTCTCAATACTAATGTTTTTATTAAAAAATTAGGTAACGGACAGTGGCTCCTTAAATATATGTTTCTTATTTAGAATTCTAAAATATGAGGTCACAATCTCAGCCCTATAGACAGTGATTTTTCTATTGCTTTTGCTTGTACTCAGTGCCCAGATAACTATTTATCTCCCAGTACTAAGAAACAGAAACAAAAAAAATCACAATAGAATCAAGGTTTCTTACAAGTGGGATCAGCATTTGATTATACTTGGCCAGGTTTCTTTACAAGTATTATATTTATCACTGGGATGCTTTGATCTACATCATTCATATAATTCAGTTGTGGTGAACCTTGGCACTCCAGATATTTCAGAACTACATTTCCCATGATGCTTGACTGGACTGCACAGTGTCTAAGCATCATGGAAAATGTAGTTCTGAAATATCTGGAGTGCCAAGGTTCACCATCACTGATCTAATCCGAGTCTCTAATTCCTAACAATTGCTTATGGAAACATGCTTTATGATTTCATACAATTTTTGGAATATACTTCTATTAGTTTTTTAGTGGCATTTCCACATATACTGTGTGGGCTTTTTGCAAGAATATTGCAAAACAATTTCTATCTAACATTGAAATGCAATTTAATTTTGACCTTCTATTCCTTTAAGCAATTTGAAAAGGTCTGTCTTGGCAAAACAAAAAACATAATTTATGCTTACCTGATAAATTTATTTCTCTTGTAGTGTGTTCAGTCCACGGGTCATCCATTACTTATGGGATATATTCTCCTTCCCAACAGGAAGTTGCAAGAGGATCACCCAAGCAGAGCTGCTATATAGCTCCTCCCCTCACATGTCATATCCAGTCATTCGACCGAAACAAGACGAGAAAGGAGAAACTATAGGGTGCAGTGGTGACTGGAGTTATAATTTAAAATTTAGAACCTGCCTCAAAAAAGACAGGGTGGGCCGTGGACTGAACACACTACAAGAGAAATAAATTTATCAGGTAAGCATAAATTATGTTTTCTCTTGTTAAGTGTGTTCAGTCCACGGGTCATCCATTACTTATGGGATACCAATACCAAAGCTAAAGTACACGGATGATGGGAGGGACAAGGCAGGAACTTTAAACAGAAGGAACCACTGCCTGTAGAACCTTTCTCCCAAAAACAGCCTCCGAAGAAGCAAAAGTATCAAATTTGTAAAATTTGGAAAAAGTATGAAGTGAAGACCAAGTTGCAGCCTTGCAAATCTGTTCAACAGAGGCCTCATTCTTAAAGGCCCAAGTGGAAGCCACAGCTCTAGTGGAATGAGCTGTAATTCGTTCAGGAGGCTGCTGACCAGGCTTTTGACCTCTCCTCTGTCCAGAGTAAACGACAAACAAAGAAGAAGTTTGCCGAAAATCTTTAGTTGCCTGTAAGTAAAACTTCAGGGCACGGACTACGTCTAGATTATGCAAAAGACGTTCCTTCTTTGAAGAAGGATTAGGACATAATGATGGAACAACAATCTCTTGATTGATATTCCTGTTAGAAACAACCTTAGGTAAAAACCCAGGTTTAGTACGCAGGACTACCTTGTCTGAATGAAAGATCAGATAAGGGGAATCACAATGTAAGGCAGATAACTCAGAGACTCTTCGAGCCGAGGAAATAGCCATTAAAAACAGAACTTTCCAAGATAAAAGTTTAATATCAATGGAATGAAGGGGTTCAAACGGAACACCCTGCAGAACTTTAAGAACCAAGTTTAAGCTCCAAGGAGGAGCAACAGTTTTAAATACAGGTTTAATTCTAGCCAAAGCCTGACAAAAAGCCTGGACGTCTGGATTGTCTGCCAGACGCTTGTATAAAAGAATAGACAGAGCAGAAATCTGTCCCTTTAGTGAACTAGCGGATAAGCCCTTTTCTAAACCCTCTTGTAGAAAGGACAATATCCTAGGAATCCTAACCTTACTCCATGAGTAACTCTTGGATTCACACCAATATAAATATTTACGCCATATCTTATGGTAAATTTTTCTGGTAACAGGTTTCCGAGCCTGTATTAATGTATCAATAACCGAATCCGAAAACCCACGCTTTGATAGAATCAAGCGTTCAATTTCCAAGCAGTCAGCCTCAGAGAAATTAGGTTTGGATGGTTGAAAGGACCCTGAATTAGAAGGTCCTGCCTCAGGGGTAGAGACCATGGTGGACAGGACGACATGTCCACTAGGTCTGCATACCAGGTCCTGCGTGGCCATGCAGGCGCTATCAGAATCACAGATGCTCTCTCCTGTTTGATCCTGGCAATCAGTCGAGGTAGCAACGGAAAAGGTGGAAACACATAAGCTATGTTGAAAACCCAAGGGGCTGCTAGTGCATCTACCAGCACCGCTCCCGGGTCCCTGGACCTGGATCCGTAACAAGGAAGCTTGGCGTTCTGGCGAGATGCCATGAGATCCAGATCCGGTTTGCCCCAACGATGAATCAGTTGAGCAAATACCTCCGGGTGAAGTTCCCACTCCCCCGGATGAAAAGTCTGGCGACTTAGAAAATCCGCCTCCCAGTTCTCCACGCCTGGGATGTAGATCGCTGACAGGTGGCAAGAGTGAGACTCTGCCCAGCAAATTATCTTCGAGACTTCCAACATCGCTAGGGAACTCCTGGTTCCCCCTTGATGATTGATGTAAGCCACAGTCGTGATGTTTTCCGACTGAAATCTGATGAACCTCAGTGTTGCTAACTGAGACCAAGCTAGAAGAGTATTGAATATTGCTCTTAATTCTAGAATGTTTATTGGGAGGAGTTTCTCCTCCTGAGTCCACGATCCCTGAGCCTTCAGGGAATTCCAGACTGCTCCCCAGCCTAGTAGACTGGCATCTGTTGTTACAATCGTCCAATCTGGTCTGCGAAAGGTCATTCCTTTGGACAGATGAACCCGAGACAACCACCAGAGAAGAGAATCTATGGTCTCCTGGTCCAGATTTAGCAAAGGGGACAGATCTGAGTAATCCCCATTCCATTGACTTAGCATGCATAGTTGCAGCGGTCTGAGATGCAGGCGCGCAAATGGCACTATGTCCATTGCCGCGACCATTAAGCCGATTACTTTCATGCACTGAGCTACTGATGGGCTTGGAATGGAGTGAAGGACACGGCAAGCATTGAGAATCTTTGATAACCTGGACTCAGTCAGGTAAATCTTCATCTCTACAGAATCTATAAGAGTCCCTAGAAAAGGAACCCTTGTGAGTGGTAACAGAGAACTCTTTTCCACGTTCACTTTCCACCCATGCGACCTCAGAAATGCTAGAACTATCTCTGTATGAGACTTTGCATTTTGAAAACTTGACGCTTGTATCAGAATGTCGTCTAGGTACGGAGCCACCGCTATGCCTCGTGGTCTTAGTACCGCCAGAAGTGAGCCCAGAACCTTCGTAAAAATTCTCGGGGCCGTAGCTAACCCGAAGGGAAGAGCTACAAACTGGTAATGCCTGTCTAGAAAAGCAAACCTTAGGTACCGATAATGATCTTTGTGAATCGGTATGTGAAGGTAGGCATCCTTTAAGTCCACTGTGGTCATATATTGACCCTCTTGGATCATGGGTAGGATGGTCCGAATGGTTTCCATCTTGAACGATGGAACCCTTAGGAATTTGTTTAAGATTTTTAAGTCTAAGATTGGTCTGAATGTTCCCTCTTTTTTGGGAACCACAAACAGATTTGAGTAAAACCCTTGCCCTTGTTCCGTTCGTGGAACTGGGTGGATCACTCCTATCACTAAGAGGTCTTGTACACATTGTAGAAATGCCTCTTTCTTTACTAGGTTTGTTGATAACCTTGACAGATGAAACCTCCCTTGTGGAGGAGAAGTTTTGAAATCCAGAAGGTATCCCTGAGATGCAATCTCTAACGTTCAGGGATCCTGTACATCTCTTGCCCAAGCCTGGGCGAAGAGAGAAAGTCTGCCCCCCACTAGATCCGTCTCCGGAGAGGGGGCCCTGTCTTCATGCTGTCTTAGGGGCGGAAGTAGGCTTTCTGGCCTGCTTGCCCTTGTTCCATGACTGGTTGCCTTTCCAACCCTGTCTGTAACGAGCAGTAGTTCCTTCCTGTTTTGGAGCGGAGGAAGTTGATGCTGCTCCTGCCTTGAAGTTACGAAAGGCACGAAAATTAGACTGTTTGGCCTTTGATTTGGCCCTGTCCTGAGGAAGGGTGTGGCCCTTACCTCCCGTAATGTCAGCAATAATTTCCTTCAAGCCGGGCCCGAATAAGGTCTGCCCTTTGAAGGGAATGTTAAGTAGTTTAGACTTAGAAGTTACATCTGCTGACCAGGATTTAAGCCATAGCGCCCTAAGCGCCTGTATGGCGAATCCGGAATTTGTAGCCGTAAGTTTGGTTAAATGCACTACGGCATCTGAAACAAACGCATTAGCTAGTTTAAGCATTCTAACTTTGCTCAAAGTCTCATCCAATGGTGCTGTGCGAATCGCCTCTTCCAGAGACTCAAACCAGAATGCCGCTGCAGCCGTGACAGGCGCAATGCATGCAAGAGGCTGCAATATAAAACCTTGTTGAACAAACATTTTCTTAAGGTAACCCTCTAATTTTTTTATCCATTGGATCTGAGAAAGCACAGCTATCCTCCACCGGGATAGTGGTACGCTTGGCTAAAGTAGAAACTGCTCCCTCCACCTTAGGGACCGTCTGCCATAAGTCTCGTGTGGTGGCGTCTATAGGGAACATTTTTCTAAATATCGGAGGAGGGGAAAAAGGCACACCGGGTCTATCCCACTCCTTACTAATAATTTCTGTAAGCCTTTTTGGTATAGGAAAAACGTCAGTACACACCGGTACCGCATAGTATCTATCCAACCTACATAATTTCTCTGGGATTGCCACTGTGTCGCAATCATTCAGAGCCGCTAACACCTCCCCTAGTAACACGCGGAGGTTCTCAAGCTTAAATTTAAAATTTGAAATTTCTGAATCCGGTCTCCCCGGATCAGAACCGTCACCGACAGAATGAAGCTCACCGTCCTCATGTTCTGCAAATTGTGACGCAGTATCAGACATGGCTCTCGTGTCATCAGCTCTCTCTGTCCTTAACCCAGAGCTATCGCGCTTGCCTCTTAATTCGGGCATATTGTATAATACTTCTTTCATAACATTAGCCATATCATGTAAAGTGATTTGTAAGGGCCTTGATGTAATTGGCGCCTCAATCTTATGCATCTCCCGAGCGGGAGACGAAGGTACTGACACGTGAGGAGAGTTAGACGGCATAACTTCCCCCTCGTCGTCTGGTGATAATTTCTTTATCGGTACAGATTGACTTTTATTCAAAGTAATATCAATACAATTGGTACACATATTTCTATTGGGCTCCACATCGGCTTTTGAACACAATGAACAAGCAGATACCTCTGTATCAGACATGTCTAAACAGACTTAGCAATGAAGCTAGCAAGCTTGGAAATCACTCTCAATAAGTTTACAAGCAATTATAAAAAACACTGCAGCGCTTTTAAAAACACAGTTGAATTACAAAGAAAACTAATTCAGTTATAGACAAACAATTCTTAACGAGAAGTGTATTAATTAGCAGAGGATTGCACCCATTAGCAAAAGG
This sequence comes from Bombina bombina, assembly GCF_027579735.1. Taxonomy (NCBI): domain Eukaryota; kingdom Metazoa; phylum Chordata; class Amphibia; order Anura; family Bombinatoridae; genus Bombina; species Bombina bombina. Next base: position 865,356,212 of record NC_069500.1, read on the forward strand.
ATGATTAACCCCTCAATACCCAAAAACGGATATCAAATTAAGATTTAACGCTTTAATCACAGTCAAACACACTGTCACAGATCTGCTGTGACTGATTACCTCCCTCAGAAACAAATTTTGCAGACCCCTGAGCTCTCTAGAGACGTCCTGGATCAAGGAGGAAGAAACAGAAAGACTGTGCTAGAATTTTAACTGCGCAACAAGGCGCTAAAACAAGGTCCCTCCCACTCATATTACAACAGTGGGAGACCTGATATAACGGTTTCTATGCCAAAAAATACGTTAGCAATGTGGAAAAAAATCATGCCCAAAAGATTTATCACCAAAGTACCTCACAAAACGAATAACATGCCAGTAAACATTTTAAAAACAACATTTTCAATGTCATGTAAAGTTATCACTAAGCCTGCTACCAGTCGCTTCCACTGCAGATAAGGCTTAAACATTATTTCAGTATTAACAGTATTTTCTCAGTCAAATTCTAGTCCCTAGAAAAGAACTCAACTGTGCATACATTTATCAGCCTGATACCAGTCACTACTACTGCATTTAAGGCTGTACTTACATCATATGGGTAACAGCAGTATTTTCTTAGTCAATTCCATTACCAGAAAATAATGTACTGCACATACCTCATTTGCGGGGGACCCCGCATGCTATTCCCCTCTTTCTGAAGTTACCCTACTCCTCAGAATGTCGAGAACAGCCAGCGGATCTTAGTTACGTCTGCTAAGATCATAGAAAAACGCAGGCAGATTCTTCTCCAAATACTGCCTGAGATACAAAAAAACGGCACACTCCGGTGTCATTTTAAAATAACAAACTTTTGATTGAAGAATAATTAAGTAAAACTCCAACTCCTCTCGCGACCTCCTTCTTTGTTGAGGGTTGCAAGAGAATGACTGGATATGACATGTGAGGGGAGGAGCTATATAGCAGCTCTGCTTGGGTGATCCTCTTGCAACTTCCTGTTGGGAAGGAGAATATATCCCATAAGTAATGGATGGTTCTCTTCCTGTCTCTAGTTCCAAAAAAAGTTAGTAACATGTCTTATTGCTTCAGGTATTAAATATGAAAGTTCAAAATGAAATCTTTATTGATTATTGTCAAGGTGATCACTCCAAACGTTCTATAGTTTCTATAGTTGCAATATGCATATTTCTATATCCCTGTTTGTTTGTTTCTCTAGAGTTATCTTAGAATTTTTTTTTTTTAAGTTTGGCTGCATACCCTTTGGGCTTTTCACTGCAGCAAGAAAAGTTATAAATGACTCACATGGATCTCATTTTAAAGATCTGAAAGTTTGTCATTTTTATGACATTCTTTTGGTGGCTTCTTCTGAGGAACTCTCTTGCCAGATATAAGGTAATATGCAAATGATCTACTTTGTTGGGAGGAACCAGTCATGCAGAGAATGAGCAGCAAGTGGTTATCAGGTTAGTAGTAGAACAATCTGGGAATAGGCCAAGGGTCAAAAGCAGAAGATCAGTCTGAAACATTGTGTCAAATTTGAAGGCTAAAGCAGGTGCAGTGGTCAGGGTATAGTTCTGAGGCTAAGTAGCCAGTAAGTCAGAACTCAAGTAGCGTATCTTAATAGAAGGGTAAAACAGGTAGCGTAATCCAGAAACTTTGCCAAGGTCAAGATCAGGGTAATGGGCCATTAACAAAAATGCTTTGGTCGCCATACCAAAAATAACCAAGCACTGAATGTAAGTCTTAGATGGCTTTTTAACGCCTCCTATAAAGTCTTGTGGCCAAGAACAAAGCCAGAGGTCACTTCAATAAAAAGTAATAAAAGGAGCACTAACACCACACATCTCCATGACAAGAATTCAAGCCAGACGTAAGTGGTATCCAAGGAGCCATCCGCATTAATCCAATTTTATTTAATGTGGCCCTGGCTCCTGCAGCAGCAATCTTACCATCTTATGCAAGCCTGCCAATCCTGGTCCTCAGAATAGAGCAACTCATAGCATGCTGCCACAGCCGACCTTCTGTACACACAGCACGGCTCTGACCACACTGCAACATCCAGGTTCTTTTAAGGGTAGTGGTTAAGCATATGCTACCAGGATATTTTCTTAAAACCTTTAAGACTAAGGGGTCAATTTATTATTGGCCAAATTGGGCCAATTCACCCTGTTTCTGCGCAGAAACAGGAGTTAGGAATCAGCGGTCTATAGACCGCTGCTCCTAAACTCATATGCCACCTCTGAGGCACTATTCCCTGGTTAAATTCTCTGAAGATCACTTCCAGTAGGAAAGAAGACAAAGATCTCCAGAACAAGCTGCCAGTAACAACAGAAAGAGCCCCTCCATTTAGAGGACAATCAGTAGACCATGCTATGCTACCGTGAACAAAAAACACTAGGAAGGACACACCCTTCAACACCTTGCAGAAAATCCATCGGGCAACAGGCTACCAACCTGAAGCAGACACTATTACAGATTCAGGAAAACGTGTTAACTCCCAACAGTCAAACTAAGCAACAAGAGATACTGAAAATTAAAGGACTAGATCCACATACCACTTCCTACAATGTAAAAAATATACAATTGCACAGCAATGAATAACAGTAGTACAAGGTATGAAATATACTGTAATATCCTCACATAAAGAAAGGTAAATCATTGCACAGCAATATATAACAGTAGAACAGAGTTGGAATATACTGTAGTATCCTCTCTCCAATAGAAGGTAAGCCATTGCACAGAAATATGTACCAGTATTACTAGATATTAAACGTAATGTAGTATCCACTCGCAATGAGAAGTAAACTATTGATCAGCAATATATAACAGAATTACAAGATATGGAATATATTGTAGTATCCTCTCACGAAGAAGGGTGTATACCATAGCATGGAAATATAATAGGAAAAGATGATAACGCATATACTATAGCATCCTCTCACAAACAAAAGTATACAGTAATAAATGACAGCAGTATATAACAGTAATAGATAAAATATGAAATATACTGTAGCCTCCTCTCACAAGTGTATATCAACTTAAAACCAATATATCACATTAACCTTTTCAAGTAAAGGCATATTATTGCAAGTTGAAGTGAATTTTGTTAGAAAAAAAAAAAATTCAGACTAAGTCCTACTGGCCCTTTAATGTTGCAGTCTGAGGTAATCCCAAGAATGCTTTATCTGCTTGCTGCTCTATATTTCCTTGCCACCAATTCCTTCCATCATTGTAAGAATGAGCCAAACAACATTTTTATGTCACATTTGTATTCTAAAAATCATCCTAAAGGGACAGTCTACTACAGAATTTGTATTGTTTAAAAAGATAGATAATCCCTTTATTACCCATTTCTCTTGTTAAGTGTATCCAGTCCACGGATCATCCATTACTTATGGGATATTAACTCCTCCCCAACAGGAAGTGCAAGAGGATTCACCCAGCAGAGCTGCTATATAGCTCCTCCCCTAACTGCCATTACCAGTCATTCTCTTGCACCCAACGACTAGATAGGATGTGTGAGAGGACTATGGTGATTATATTTAGTTTTATACCTTCAATCAAAAGTTTGTTATTTTATAATAGCACCGGAGTGTGTTATTCCTTCTCTGGTAGAATTTGAAGAAGAATCTACCTGAGTTTTTACTATGATTTTAGCCGGCGTAGTTAAGATCATATTGCTGTTTCTCGGCCATCTGAGGAGAGGTAAACTTCAGATCAGGGGACAGCGGGCAGATTAATCTGCAAAGAGGTATGTAGCAGCTTATTATTTTCTGACAATGGAATTGATGAGAAAATTCTGCCATACCGATATAATGTAAACTCAGCCTTAAATGCAGTAGCAGCAACTGGTATCAGGCTGTCATGTATGTATATTTTACACTTCAGTATTCTGGGGAATGGCACTTGACTGGAATTATACTGTATGCATAAAACTTTAGCCTAATTTGCAGGGACTGGCAACAGGCTCTTTAATAACACTTAATTTATGTTAAACGTTTTTTGCTGGCATGTAAAATCGTTTCATTTTCTGAGGTACTGGGTGAATAAAATGTTTTGGGCATTATTTTTTCCACTTGGCAGTTGTTTTATTTAATTTATGACAGTTTACTGATCTCTCTCTCACTGTTGTGTGTGAGGGGGAGGTCAAAAAATTCAGTCAGAAGCTCATTGTATTTCCTGCATGATCCGGTTCATCTCTACAGAACTCAGGGGTCTTCAAAACTTGTTTTGAGGGAGGTAATCATTCACAGCAGAGCTGTGAGATTGTAGTTGACTGTGATAAAAAACGTTTATTTCTGTAACTTTTTTTTCTGCTATCAGGGTTAGTTATCCTTTGCTAATGGGAACAAGCCTTTGCTAAAATTGTGTTTTTTTTTTACAAAGATTTGATGCTATAACCTTTCAGTTTATTAACTTTCAACTGTCATAACTCTTTCTGTGCTTCTTATAGGCACAGTACGTTTTCATATTATAGTAAATTACTTGAAAAGTATTTCCAAGTTGCTAGTTTATTTGCTAGTGTGTTAAACATGTCTGATTCAGAGGAAGACATCTGTGCTATATGTGCTAATGCCAAAGTGGAGCCCAATAGAAATTTATGTACTAACTGTATTGATGCTACTTTAAATAAAAGTCAATCTGTACAAATTGAACACATTTCACCAAACAACGAGGGGAGAGTTATGCCGACTAACTCGCCTCACGTGTCAGTACCTGCATCTCCCGCTCGGGGGGTGCGTGATATTGTGGCACCGAGTACATCTGGGCGGCCATTACAAATCACATTACAGGATATGGCTACTGTTATGACTGAAGTTTTGGCTAAATTACCAGAACTAAGAGGTAAGCGTGATCACTCTGGGGTGAGAACAGAGTGCGCTGATAATGTTAGGGCCATGTCAGATACTGCGTCACAACTTGCAGAACATGAGGACGGAGAGCTTCATTCTGCGGCTGACGGTTCTGATCCAAACAGATTGGATTCAGATATTTCAAATTTTAAATTTAAGCTGGAAAACCTCCGTGTATTACTAGGGGAGGTGTTAGCGGCTCTGAATGATTGTAACACAGTTGCAATACCAGAAAAAATGTGTAGGTTGGATAAATATTTTGCGGTACAGTCGAGTACTGACGTTTTTCCTATACCTAAGAGACTTACTGAAATTGTTACTAAGGAGTGGGATAGACCCGGTGTGCCGTTCTCACCCCCTCCGATATTTAGAAAGATGTTTCCAATAGACACCACCACACGGGACTTATGGCAAACGATCCCTAAGGTGGAGGGAGCAGTTTCTACTTTAGCTAAGCGTACCACTATCCCGGTGGAGGATAGCTGTGCCTTTTCAGATCCAATGGATAAAAAGTTAGAGGGTTACCTTAAGAAAATGTTTGTTCAACAAGGTTTTATATTGCAACCCCTTGCATGCATTGCGCCTGTCACGGCTGCAGCAGCATTTTGGTTTGAGTCTCTGGAAGGGACACTTGAATCAGCTCCATTAGATGAGATTACACACAGGCTTAAAGCTCTTAAGTTAGCTAACTCATTTATTTCAGATGCCGTAGTACATTTAACTAAGCTTACGGCTAAGAATTCCGGATTCGCCATTCAGGCGCGCAGAGCACTGTGGCTAAATCCTGGTCAGCTGACGTTACTTCTAAGTCTAAATTACTTAATATACCTTTCAAAGGGCAGACCTTATTCGGGCCCGGATTGAAAGAAATTATCGCTGACATTACAGGAGGTAAAGGCCATGCCCTGCCTCAAGACAGAGCCAAACCTAAGGCTAGACAATCTAATTTTCGTTCCTTTCGGAATTTCAAAGCAGGAGCAGCATCAACTTCCTCTGCTCCAAAACAAGAAGGATCTGTTGCTCGCTACAGACAAGGCTGGAGACCTAACCAGTCCTGGAACTAGGGCAAGCAGGCCAGGAAACCTGCTGGTGCCCCTAAAACAGCATGAATTGAGGGCCCCCGATCCGGGAACGGATCTAGTGGGGGGCAGACTTTCTCTCTTCGCCCAGGCTTGGGCAAGAGATGTCCAGGATCCCTGGGCGCTAGAGATAATATCTCAGGGATACCTTCTGGACTTCAAATACTCTCCCCCAAGAGAGAGATTTCATCTGTCAAGGTTGTCAACAAACCAAATAAAGAAAGAGGCGTTTCTACGCTGCGTACAAGAGCTTTTATTAATGGGAGTAATCCATCCAGTTCCACGGTCGGAACAGGGACAAGGGTTTTACTCAAATCTGTTTGTGGTTCCCAAAAAAGAGGGAACTTTCAGGCCAATCCTGGATTTAAAGATCCTAAACAAATTCCTAAGAGTTCCATCGTTCAAAATGGAGACTATTCGGACAATTTTACCCATGATCCAAAAGGGTCAGTACATGACCACAGTGGATTTAAAGGATGCTTACCTTCACATACCGATTCACAAAGATCATTACCGGTATCTAAGGTTTGCCTTTCTAGACAGGCATTACCAGTTTGTAGCTCTTCCATTCGGATTGGCTACGGCTCCGAGAATCTTCACAAAGGTTCTGGGTGCTCTTCTGGCAGTACTAAGACCGCGAGGAATTGCGGTAGCTCCGTACCTAGACGACATTCTGATACAAGCTTCAAGCTTTCAAACTGCCAAGTCTCATACAGAGTTAGTACTGGCATTTCTAAGGTTGCATGGATGGAAGGTGAACGAAAAGAAGAGTTCTCTCTTTCCACTCACAAGAGTTCCCTTCTTGGGGACTCTTATAGATTCTGTAGAAATGAAGATTTACCTGACAGAAGACAGGTTAACAAAGCTTCAAAATGCATGCCGTGTCCTTCATTCCATTCAACACCCGTCAGTAGCTCAATGCATGGAGGTGATCGGCTTAATGGTAGCAGCAATGGACATAGTACCCTTTGCACGCCTACATCTCAGACCGCTGCAATTGTGCATGCTAAGTCAGTGGAATGGGGATTACTCAGACTTGTCCCCTACTCTGAATCTGGATCAAGAGACCAGAAATTCTCTTCTATGGTGGCTTTCTCGGCCACATCTGTCCAGGGGGATGCCATTCAGCAGGCCGGACTGGACAATTGTAACAACAGACGCCAGCCTACTAGGTTGGGGCGCTGTCTGGAATTCTCTGAAGGCTCAGGGACAATGGAATCAGGAGGAGAGTCTCCTACCAATAAACATTCTGGAATTGAGAGCAGTTCTCAATGCCCTTCTGGCTTGGCCCCAGTTAACAACTCGGGGGTTCATCAGGTTTCAGTCGGACAACATCATGACTGTAGCTTACATCAACCATCAGGGAGGGACAAGAAGCTCCCTAGCAATGATGGAAGTATCAAAGATAATTCGCTGGGCAGAGTCTCACTCTTGCCACCTGTCAGCAATCCACATCCCGGGAGTGGAGAACTGGGAGGCGGATTTCTTAAGTCGTCAGACTTTTCATCCGGGGGAGTGAGAACTTCATCCGGAGGTCTTTGCCCAAATACTTCAACGTTGGGGCAAACCAGTGATAGATCTCATGGCGTCTCGACAGAACGCCAAGCTTCCTCGTTACGGGTCCAGATCCAGGGATCCGGGAGCGATTCTGATAATGCTTTGAGAGCACCTTGGACCTTCGGGATGGCTTATGTGTTTCCACCCTTCCCGATGCTTCCTCGATTGATTGCCAGAATCAAACAGGAGAGAGCATCAGTGATTCTAATAGCGCCTGCATGGCCACGCAGGACTTGGTATGCAGATCTAGTGGACATGTCATCCTGTCCACCTTGGTCGCTACCTCTGAAACAGGACCTTCTGATCCAGGGTCCCTTCAAACATCAAAATCTAATTTCTCTGAAGCTGACTGCTTGGAAATTGAACGCTTGATTTTATCAAAACGTGGTTTTTCTGAGTCAGTTATTGATACCTTAATACAGGCTAGGAAGCCTGTTACCAGAAAGATTTACCATAAGATATGGCGCAAATACTTATATTGGTGCGAATCCAAGAGTTACTCATGGAGTAAGGTTAGGATTCCGAGGATATTGTCTTTTCTACAAGAAGGTTTAGAAAAGGGTTTATCCGCTAGTTCCTTAAAGGGACAGATTTCAGCTCTGTCCATTCTTTTACACAAACGTCTGTCAGAAGTTCCGGACGTTCAAGCTTTTTGTCAGGCTTTAGCTAGGATCAAGCCTGTGTTTAAAACTGTTGCTCCACCATGGAGTTTGAACTTAGTTCTTAATGTTTTACAGGGGGTTCCGTTTGAACCCCTTCATTCCATTGATATCAAGTTGTTATCTTGGAAAGTTCTGTTTTTAATGGCGATTTCCTCGGCTCGAAGAGTCTCTGAGTTATCTGCCTTACATTGTGATTCTCCTTATCTGATTTTTCATTCAGACAAGGTAGTTCTGCGTACTAAACCTGGGTTCCTACCAAAGGTGGTCACTAACAGGAATATCAATCAAGAGATTGTGGTTCCATCTTTGTGTCCTAATCCTTCTTCGAAAAAGGAACGTCTGCTACACAATCTAGATGTAGTCCGTGCCCTGAAATTTTATCTACAGGCAACTAAGGATTTTCGACAAACGTCTTCCCTGTTTGTCGTTTATTCTGGTCAGAGGAGAGGTCAAAAAGCTTCGGCTACCTCTCTCTCCTTTTGGCTTCGTAGCATAATACGGTTAGCCTATGAGACTGCTGGACAGCAGCCTCCTGAAAGAATTACAGCACATTCTACTAGAGCTGTGGCTTCCACTTGGGCCTTTAAGAATGAGGCTTCTGTTGAACAGATTTGCAAGGCTGCAACTTGGTCTTCTCTTCATACTTTTTCCAAATTTTCCAAATTTGACACTTTTGCTTCTTCGGAGGCTGTTTTTGGGAGAAAGGTTCTTCAGGCAGTGGTTCCTTCCGTATAAAGAGCCTGCCTGTCCCTCCCGTCATCCGTGTACTTTAGCTTTGGTATTGGTATCCCATAAGTAATGGATGATCCGTGGACTGGATACACTTAACAAGAGAAAACATAATTTATGCTTACCTGATAAATTTTTTTCTCTTGTAGTGTATCCAGTCCACGGCCCGCCCTGTCACTTTAAGGCAGGTAATTTTTCCATTAAACTACAGTCACCACTGCACCCTATGGTTTTCCTTTCTCTGCATGTTTTCGGTCGAATGACTGGTAATGGCAGTTAGGGGAGGAGCTATATAGCAGCTCTGCTGGGTGAATCCTCTTGCACTTCCTGTTGGGGAGGAGTTAATATCCCATAAGTAATGGATGATCCGTGGACTGGATACACTACAAGAGAAATAAATTTATCAGGTAAGCATAAATTATGTTTTTCCAGTTTTGCATAACCAACACGGTTATATTAATACACGTTTTACCTCTGTGATTACTTTGTATCTAAGCCTCTGCAGACTGCCCCCTTTTATCAATTATTTTAACCGACTTGCATTTAAGCCAATCAGTGTTGACAATATGATACACATGAACTAGTGCGGTCTAGCTGTGAAAAACTGTCAAAATGTACTGACATCAGAGGTGGCGTTCAAGGGCTTAGGGATTATAGAAAGCATGAGCCTACCTAGGTTTAGCTTTTAACAAAGAATAGCAAGAGTACAAATTTGATTACAAAAGTAAAAGGAACGTAGTTTAAAATTGCATGTACTATCTGAACCATGAAAGTTTAATTTGAACTAGACTGTCCCTTTAAATAATTGGAATACAAATTCACAATATCACATGGATAAGCACTCACTGGACTTCAGATAACAGAAAGCATTTACATTCTGGAGTAGCTGAGAAGGGGCATGCTGCTCTGAATTATCAGTGAAGCCCAGTGAGTGCTTATCCTTGTGATATTTAAAAATCTGTTGTGGGTCTTATGTAGAAAGCAAACTGGTAGTTTTTGGGAAAAAAAATATATATATATGAGAGAGCAAAGAGAGGTGAGAGAGCGAGACTTAACTGATAAATTAATATTCTCATGGTGGTGAGAGTCCAAGAACCATTACACCTGGGAATTACTCTTTACCACTAGGAGGCGGCAAAATAGTCCCAAAACCCAAGAACTCTATAAAACCCCTCCCACCTCACACATACCTCAGTCTAACACACAGTGATGCAAAGTGCAGTAAGAAATCAGAATGAGAGACATAAAAAGAGCAGTAAAAAATGTGCATAAAAAACATAAGGGTGGAGATTCGTGGACTCCATAAAAGAAATACATTTAGGTTTTCTTTCTTACAGGTGGTGAGAGTCCACGATCCACTACTCCTGGGAACTAATACCCAAGCTGTGGAGTCCAAGAGTAATATCATAAAGGGATGGATTTAAAAACATTTTGTCACTGAGAAATTAAATCCACAACCCCAATATATATATATATTTTAATGCACATAAAATAAATCAAATAGGCAAAAAAAAAAAAAAAAAATCATAGTGAGACAGCTGCCTGATAACCTTCCTACCAAAGGCTGCTTTAGAAGAAGCAAATGCATTAAAATTGTAGAATTTTGTAAAAGTATGCAAAGAAGACCAAGTAGCTGCCTTGCAGATCTGGTCAACTGAAGCCTTATTCTTGAAAGCCTAAGAAGTGGCAACTGACCTAGTAGAATGAGCAGTAATCCGTTGCGGTGTAGGCTGACCTGTCTCCATATAAGCCTTGTGAATCAAACGTTTCAACCAAATGGCCAAAGAAACATTGACCTTTCCTAGGACCAGAAAAATGAACAAACTAAAAGTTTGTCTAAAGTCATTAGTAACATTAATGTAATATTTTAACCACTTCCAGTGGAGGCAAAGTAAAGACTGAGGTATGTGTGAGGGGTTTAATGGGGAGCTTGTGGTTTGGGAATCTTTGCATCTTCCTAGTGGTAGAGAAGAGTAATTCCCAGTAGTAATGGATCGTGGACTCTTACCACCTGTATGAAAGAAATATATATACATACACAGAGAAAGAGAATCAAACTCTCAGAGATGAACACCAGGTCAATAGCTTGTTCTATGGTGATTTACCAACTGGTGCAGCTTCTCTTAGGCCAATAATGCTTTTCACAGAGAAGAACTTTCTTGTAGTATATCTATCTAATCCCACCTGACAAGGTCAGTCCAGCCCCAAAATACCAGGCTATCCCTCTCTTAACAAGGAACATGGCAACACAGGATGATCGTTTCGGCCTTCATTGGGCCTCGTCAGTGAGGTGCAGCCCCATTCCTTATTAACGCATCCTGCAAGATTGTCTGTGCTCCACTTGTAATCTAGCCCTATATGTATAAAATATTAGAAGGAAAAAAAAACACAGTTACAATAAAGTAGGCATGTGCATTTGTTTTTGGACAAATGCACATTCGTCACGAAAATTGGACTTTTCTAATTAATCCACCAAATAAAATTAAAGAAAAAAAATACTGACAAAATAAATAATTGTATATTTCTCTTGTTAAGTGTATCCAGTCCATGGATCATCCATTACTTGTGGGATATTCCCCTTCCCAACAGGAAGTTGCAAAAGGATCACCCACAGCAGAGCTGCTATATAGCTCCTCCCCTCACTGCCATATCCAGTCATTCTCTTGCAACTCTCAACAAAGATGGACGTAGTAAGAGTAGAGTGGTGTATTATAGTTAGTTTTTTAACTTCAATCAAAAGTTTGTTATTTTTAAATGGTACCGGAGTGTACTGTTTCATCTCAGGCAGCATTAGAAGAAGAATCTGCCTGTGATTTCTATGATCTTAGCAGAAGTAACTAAGATCCATTGCTATTCTCACATATTCTGAGGAGTGAGGTAACTTCAGAGAGGGAATGGCGTGCAGGTTTTCCTGCAATAAGGTATGTGCAGTTAATATTTTTCTAGGGATGGAATTTGCTAGAAAATGCTGCTGATACCGGATTAATGTAAATAAAGCCTTAAATGCAGTGATAGCGACTGGTATCAGGCTTATTAATAGAGATACATACTCTTATAAAAGTGTAATATAAAACGTTTGCTGGCATGTTTAATCGTTTTTATATATGTTTGGTGACAAAACTTATTGGGGCCTAGTTTTTTTCCACATGGCTGGTTTGATTTTTGCCTAGAAACAGTTCCTGAGGCTTTCCACTGTTGCAATATGAGTGGGAAGGGCCTATTTTAGTGCTTTTCTGTGTAGCTAAAAATACTGACAGAGACATTCAGCTTCTTCCTGCATGATCCAGGACATCTCTGAAGGGCTCAAAAGGCTTCAAAGTCGTGTTTGAGGAGGGTAACAATCACAGTAGACTGTGGCAGTTGTTGTGACTGTGTTTAAAAAACGTTTTTGTCATTTATGTTTTTGTTATTAAGGGGTTAATCATCCATTTGCAAGTGGGTGCAATGCTCTGCTGACTTGTTACATACACTGTAAAAATTTTGTTAGTGTAACTGCCTTTTTTCACTGTTATTTCAAATTTTGTCAAAATTTGTTTCTCTTAAAGGCACAGTAACGTTTTTTATATTGCTTGTTAACTTGCTTTAAAGTGTTTTCCAAGCTTGCTAGTCTCATTGCTAGTCTGTACAAACATGTCTGAAACAGAGGATACTTGTTCATTATGTTTAAAAGCCATGGTGGGGCCCCATAGGAGAATGTGTACTAAATGTATTGATTTCACCTTAAACAGTAAAGATCAGTCTTTAAAAGAATTGTCACCAGAGGGGTCTGTCGAGGGGGAAGTTATGCCGACTAACTCTCCCCACGTGTCGGACCCTTCGCCTCCCGCTCAAGGGACGCACGCTAATATGGCGCCAAGTACATCAGGGACGCCCATATCGATTACTTTGCAGGACATGGCTGCAATCATGAATAATACCCTGTCAGAGGTATTATCCAGATTGCCTGAATTGAGAGGCAAGCGCGATAGCTCTGGGGTTAGACGAGATACAGAGCGCGTAGATGCTGTAAGAGCCATGTCTGATACTGCATCACAATATGCAGAACCTGAGGACGGAGAGCTTCAGTCTGTGGGTGACGTCTCTGAATCGGGGAGATCTGATTCAGAGATTTCTAATTTTAAATTTAAGCTTGAGAACCTCCGTGTATTGCTAGGGGAGTTATTAGCTGCTCTGAATGACTGTGACAATTGCAGTGCCAGAGAAATTGTGTAGGCTGGATAAATACTATGCAGTGCCAGTGAGTACTGATGTTTTTCCAATACCTAAAAGGCTTACAGAAATTATTAGTAAGGAGTGGGATAGGCCCGGTATGCCCCTTTCCCCACCTCCTATATTTAGAAAAATGTTTCCAATAGATGCCACTACACAGGACTTATGGCAGACTGTCCCTAAGGTGGAGGGAACAGTTTCTACTTTAGCAAAGCGTACCACTATCCCGGTTGAGGACAGTTGTGCTTTTTCAGATCCAATGGATAAAAAATTAGAGGGTTACCTTAAGAAAATGTTTATTCAACAAGGTTTTATTTTACAGCCCCTTGCATGCATTGCGCCTGTCACTGCTGCGGCAGCATTCTGGTTTGAGGCCCTGGAAGAGGCCATCCATACAGCTCCATTGACTGAAATTGTTGACAAGCTTAGAACTCTTAAGCTAGCTAACTCATTTGTTTCTGATGCCATTGTTCATTTGACTAAACTAACGGCTAAGAATTCCGCTATGGCTCAAATCCTGGTCAGCTGATGTGACTTCGAAGTCTAAATTGCTTAATATTCCTTTCAAGGGGCAGACCTTATTCGGGCCTGGTTTGAAAGAAATTATTGCTGACATTACTGGAGGTAAGGGTCATACCCTTCCTCAGGACAGGGCCAAATCAAAGGCCAAACAGTCTAATTTTCGTGCCTTTCGAAATTTCAAGGCAGGTGCAGTATCAACTTCCTCTGCTTCAAAACAAGAGGGAACTTTTGCTCAATCCAAGCAGGCCTGGAAACCTAACCAGTCCTGGAACAAGGGCAAGCAGGCCAGAAAGCCTGCTGCTGCCTCTAAGACAGCATGAAGGAGCGGCCCCCCTATCCGACAACGGATCTAGTAGGGGGCAGACTCTCTCTCTTCGCCCAGGCGTGGGCAAGAGATGTTCAGGATCCCTGGGCGTTGGAGATCATATCTCAGGAATATCTTCTAGACTTCAAAGCTTCTCCTCCACAAGGGAGATTTCACCTTTCAAGATTATCTGCAAACCAGATAAAGAAAGAGGCATTCCTAAGCTGCGTACAAGATCTCCTTGTAATGGGAGTGATCCATCCAGTTCCGCGGACGGAACAAGGACAGGGGTTTTATTCAAATCTGTTTGTGGTTCCCAAAAAAGAGGGAACCTTCAGACCAATTTTGGATTTAAAGATCCTAAACAAATTCCTCAGAGTTCCGTCATTCAAGATGGAAACTATTCGAACCATTTTACCCATGATCCAAGAGGGTCAGTACATGACCACAGTGGACTTAAAGGATGCCTACCTTCACTTTCCGATTCACAAGAATCATCATCAGTTCCTCAGGTTTGCCTTTCTAGACAGGCATTACCAATTTGTAGCTCTTCCATTCGGGTTGGCTACAGCCCCAAGAATTTTTACAAAGGTTCTGGGCTCACTTCTGGCAGTCCTAAGACCGCGAGGCATAACGGTGGCTCCTTACCTGGACGATATCCTGATACAGGCGTCAAGCTTTCAAATTGACAAATCTCATACAGAGATAGTTCTGGCATTCCTGAGGTCGCATGGGTGGAAAGTGAACGAATAAAAGAGTTCTCTATCTCCTCTCACAAGGGTTTCCTTCCTAGGGACTCTAATAGATTCTGTAGAAATGAAAATTTACCTGACGGAGTCCAGGTTATAAAAACTTCTAAATGCTTGCAGTGTTCTTCACTCCATTCCGCGCCCCATGGTGGCTCAGTGCATGGAAGTAATCGGCTTAATGGTAGCGGCGATGGACATGGTGCCATTCGCGCGCCTGCATCTCAGACCGCTGCAATTATGCATGCTCAGTCAGTGGAATGGGGATTACACAGATTTGTCCCCTATACTAAATCTGGATCAGGAAACCAGAGATTCTCTTCTCTGGTGGTTATCTCGGGCCCATCTGTCCAAGGGTATGACCTTTCGCAGACCAGATTGGACAATTGTAACAACAGATGCCAGCCTTCTAGGTTGGGGTGCAGTCTGGAACTCCCTGAAGGCTCAGGGTTCATGGACTCAGGAGGAGAAACTCCTCCCAATAAATATTCTGGAGTTAAGAGCAATATTCAATGCTCTTCTGGCTTGGCCTCAGCTAGCAACACTGAGGTTCATCAGATTTCAGTCGGACAACATCACGACTGTGGCTTACATCAACCATCAAGGGGGAACCAGGAGTTCCCTAGCGATGTCAGAAGTCTCCAAGATATTTCGCTGGGCAGAGACTCACTCTTGCCACCTGTCAGTGATCCATATCCCAGGTGTAGAGAACTGAGAGGCGGATTTTCTAAGTCGTCAGACTTTTCATCCGGGGGAATGGGAACTCCATCCAGAGGTGTTTGCTCAATTGGTTCTCCGTTGGGGCAAACCAGAATTGGATCTCATGGCGTCTCGCCAGAACGCCAAGCTTCCTTGTTACGGATCCAGGTCCAGGGACCCAGAAGCGGCACTGATAGATGCTCTAGCAGCGCCTTGGTTCTTCAACCTGGCTTATATGTTTCCACCGTTTCCTCTGCTCCCTCGTCTGATTGCCAAAATCAAACAGGAAAGAGCATCAGTGATATTGATAGCGCCTGCGTGGCCATGCAGGACCTGGTATGCAGACCTAGTGGACATGTCATCCTTTCCACCATGGACTCTGCCTCTGAGACAAGACCTTCTAATACAAGGTCCTTTCAATCATTCGAATCTACTTTCTCTGAGACTGACTGCATGGAGATTGAACGCTTGATTCTATCAAAGTGTGGCTTCTCTGAGTCAGTCATTGATACCTTAATACAGGCACGAAAGCCTGTCACCAGGAAAATTTACCACAAGATATGGCGTAAATATCTTCATTGGTGTGAATCCAAGAATTACTCATGGAGTACGGTTAGGATTCCTAGGATATTGTCCTTCCTCCAAGAGGGTTTGGACAAAGGATTATCAGCTAGTTCTTTAAAGGGACAGATTTCTGCTCTGTCTATTCTTTTACACAAGCGTCTGGCAGAAGTTCCAGACGTTCAGGCATTTTGTCAGGCTTTAGTTAGAATTAAGCCTGTGTTTAAACCTGTTGCTCCTCCATGGAGCTTAAACTTGGTTCTTAAAGTTCTTCAAGGGTTTCCGTTTGAACTCCTTCATTCTATTGATATCAAACTTCTTTCATGGAAAGTTCTTTTTCTGATGGCTATTTCCTCGGCTCGAAGAGTCTCGGAGTTATCTGCCTTACATTGTGATTCTCCTTATCTGATCTTTCATTCAGATAAAGTTGTTCTGCGTACAAAACATGGGTTTTTACCTAAGGTGGTTTCTAACAAGAATATCAATCAAGAGATTGTTGTTCCATCATTATGTCCTAATCCTTCTTCAAAGAAGGAACGTTTTTTTGCATAATCTAGACGTAGTCCGTGCCTAGTTTTACTTACAGGCTACTAAAGATTTTCTCCAAACATCTAACCTGTTTGTTGTTTACTCTGGACAGACGAGAGGTCCGAAGGCCTCGGCAACCTCTCTTTCTTTTTGGCTTCGGAGTATAATCCGTTTAGCCTATGAGACTGCTGGACAGCAGCCTCCTGAAAGGATTACAGCTCATTCTACTAGAGCTGTGGCTTCCACCTGGGCCTTTAAAAATGAGGCCTCTGTTGAACAGATTTGCAAGGCTGCAACTTGGTCTTCCCTTCATACTTTTTCCAAATTTGATACTTTTGCTTCTTCGGAGGCTGTTTTTGGGAGAAAGGTTCTACAGGCAGTGGTTACTTCCGTTTAAGTTCCTGCCTTGTCCCTCCCATCATCCGTGTACTTTAGCTTTGGTATTGGTATCCCACAAGTAATGGATGATCCGTGGACTGGATACACTTAACAAGAGAAAACATAATTTATGCTTACCTGATAAATTTATTTCTCTTGTAGTGTATCCAGTCCACGGCCTGCCCTGTCCTTTTCAGGCAGGTCTAAATTTTAATTAAACTACAGTCACCACTGCACCCTATGGTTTCTCCTTTCTCGGCTTGTTTCGGTCGAATGACTGGATATGGCAGTGAGGGGAGGAGCTATATAGCAGCTCTGCTGTGGGTGATCCTCTTGCAACTTCCTGTTGGGAAGGAGAATATCCCACAAGTAATGGATGATCCGTGGACTGGATACACTACAAGAGAAATAAATTTATCAGGTAAGCATAAATTATGTTTTTTTTTTTTTTTTAAGGATTAAATATTTACTTTAACCGGCTTGAGAGGGCACTACCATGATCACATTTTGTGAGAGGCACAGCAGTGAAACAGTTAATAAGGGAACTATACATTGTCTGCATTGTGTAGTGTTTGCCACGGTTTCACTACTGGGCTGTACACAAATGTGTTGTTAGAGGGAACACTGGTGCACAACCCCCCCCTTCTCATTCTCCCCTACTAACTCCTTCCAATTTTTTTTCACCAATGTAGTCAAAGCAACATTTTTGACCAATGCCTAATGGGGTCAGGATTAAACAAAATTAAAGCTTACATAATTATTGGCTGACACAGGAATCAATCAACTGAGAAGCATTGTTTATTGGATACCCTCTTCCCCGCCTGCAGAGAACATTTTAACTTATGGTTGACTTTTTTTAGTTTGTAATGTTGCATTAAAGGGACACTGAACACAATTTTATTCTTTTGTGATTCAGATAGAGCAGCAATTTTAAAGCAACTTTTTAATTTACTCCTATTATCAATTTTTCTTCGTTCACTTGCTATCTTTATTTGAAAAGGAAGGCATCTTAGCTTTATTTCTGGTTTAGGACTCTGAACAGCACTTTTTTATTGGTGGATGAATTTATCCACCAATCAGCAAGAACAACCCAGGTTGTTCCCCAAAAATGGGCCGGCATCTAAACTTACATTCTTGCATTTCAAATAAAGATACCAAGAGAATAAAGAAAATTTAATAGGCGTAAATTAGAAAGTTGCTTAAAATGTCATGCTCTATCTGAATCACAAAATAATTTTTTTGGGGTTCAGTGTCCCTTTAAGCTTAGCTAGGGGTAGTACAGTGATTCAGACCAATCCCAGGACAGCTGTTTTGTGGTTATTGCCACTCATCAGCTGGGAGTAGGTCTGAATCACTGTACTAACCCTAGTAGCTAAGCTTAAAAGCTGTGTAATGCGGCGATGCTATGGCGTAAAGGGAAGTCAGCCTTAAAGGGACATAAAACCCAATTTTTTTCTTTCATGATTTAGATAGAACATAACATTTTAAAAAACTTTCTAACTTCTATTATCAAATTTTCTTAGTTTTCTTGTTATCTTTTGTGGAAAAGCAGAGATGTAAGCTCAAGAGTGTGCACGTGTCTGCAGTACTATATAGCAGCAGTTTTGCAACAATGTTATACATTAGCAGTAACACTAGATGGCAGCACTATTTCCTGTTGTGTAGGGCTTCAGGCATGTGCACAGTACCTACCTAAGTGTCTCTTCAACAAAGAATAACATGAGAATGAAAAAAAAATTGATAATAGAAGTAAATTGGAAACTTTTTAAAAATTGTATTCTCTATCTGAATCATGAAAGAAAAATGTTTGGGTTTAAAGTCCCTTTAACCCCTTTATGTCGTTAGGACATTCCATGCAGTCCTAATAGCGCTGGGCATTAATGCCGTTAGAACAGCATGGAATGTCCAACCATCTACGGCGAAGCTCATTTATTAAAGGGACACGAAACCCACATTTTTTCTTTCATGATTTAGAAAGAGCATGCAATTTTAAACAACTTTTTAATTTACTTCTATTATCTATTTTGTGTCAATCTCTTGATATCCATTGCTGAAAAGCATATCTAGATACGCTTAGTAGCTGCTGATTGGTGGCTCCACATAAATGCCTTGTTTGAGTGGCTCAGCCATGTGCATTGCTATTTTTTCAGGAAAGGATATCTAACAAATGAAGCAAATTACATAATAGAAGTAAATTATTATGTTGTTTAAAATTTTGATTCTCTACCTGAATCATGAAGGAAACATTTTGGGTTTGGCGTTCCTTTAAAAAACAGAGGCTTGTTTAAAGAAACAGTAAAGTCAAAATGAAACAATTCCGACAGAGCATGCAATTTTAAATAACTTTCCAGTTTACTTCTGTTATCTATTTTGCTTTGTTCTCTGTTTTCTTTGTTGAAAAGCATACCTATGTAGGCTCAGTAGCTGCTATACACTACTGGGAGCTAGTCGCTGATTGGTGGATGCGCATATAAACTTGTTCTCATTGGTTGACCTAAATTGTTCAGCTTGCGCCCAGTAGTGCATTGCTGCTCCTTCAACAAAAGATACCAATGAGAATAAAGCAACCTTAATATAAATTTGAAAAAAATTGTATGTTCTATCTGAATCACAAAATTTTTCATGACCCTTTAAGCTATACTGAACTCACTATTCTTTGGAGAGAAGAGACCTGCTGAGGACATTGATACATTCCTTATCCTATATTATAAAAGGCAAGGTATGTTTGTGTGATGCAGTCATGCGCAAAAGAGACTGCAGTGCGAGACAAACATACCTGGCCATAAGGAAGGATCAGTCCATGACTGTGCACAAGACTTCAAAAGGCCGCAAGGATTAGACAGCAGAGGGGGGGGGGGGGGAAGAGCTGCAGAAGAAAAAAAATGTTGAGAGTGGTAGGGAAGGAGGAAGGGAATCCAAGCGAATGGGGATTTTGGCCCGTGTACATGGGCTTTAGGACCGAGAGCCAGTGGTTTCCTTTTTTCCTCCATAACCATAAAAACAGAGCCATAGTCCTTTTCCCACAGCATCTGTTGTGTGTCTGCTAAGTGTGCTTGTATGGAAGTCCTGAAGACTTCTGGGAAATGTCAATATATAATATCTGATACCTAACAAAATAATTTTCTTTGAAGACCTATAATAAAAATAAAATGAAAATATTGCCCTTGTGCCTGAAAACGCATTCCTTAAACAATGTAAGATTGTAAATCTGATGAAGTGCAACTGAGCATGTGCAAAACGCGTCAGGTACTGCTGCATATTCGTGATGCTCACTGCAAGCTGAATAAAATATTATGACTGGCTACTTGACCTGTTTTGGAGCTTTTTTTTAGTAAAATCTAAGATTGCCAAATTAAATGTCCAACAGAAAATCACATACGTAAGTGTATTCAATAAATACGTTTATTACACAGAACTTTGTTTACAAGGTTGGATTAACAAATGTTAAATATATGAAGACAAAGGCAATGTAAATAAATTATACTGCACAACAAGTACATAATTTACTATTTCCTATATTAAAAATAAAAACACATTAAAAAAACACTAGACAATAGATGGAAACAAAAGGTTGTTAGTGCCATACTGATCATTTAAACAGATCTTATTATAGTTTAAGAGTTTTAAATGTAACAAAAATATATTGAATTTGAATGTCCCTGGAGTTGCCCTCTTTGCTTTACGGTGTCATTTAAATAAAAAAGAAGAAATAGTAACTCTTTTTTTAGGGAATCAAGCACACACAAAACAATCTTGTAGTTCGAAACTTGGTGGTAAATACTCTTTACTCACTAATAGGCTGAAATTCATGCAATTGACTATCAACATGAATATATATATATATATATATATATATATATATATATATATATATATATATATATATTAATTATTATGGGACTTTTGTAAATTCAAGGTGAGTGCCTCTCATTCTTGAATGTATGCCTTATATTATTAAGTGGACCCGGATATGAGTAGCATGTCTTTAGAGTGTGAACACTCTACCTCCCCAGTGACGAATTGTAAAAATAATATAAAAATTAATAACCCATCATTCTGATACAGTAGCAGCTTAAAAATATATTGCACCTTTGTAAAAAGCCAAATGGTTTGGCCGTAATGAACTATGCTTTTATAGTGTGTGTGTATGTATGTATGTATGTATGTATGTATGTATGTATATATATATATATATATATATATATATATATATATATTACTTTTTATACTACAAAAAAAAAAAAAAAAAAAAAAGATTAGATGTTCAAATCAGCTAGTTATGCTACAAATATCACTGTAATGCTTTCCATGCTAATAGTTTGTGTTCGATTTATGTAAAGCAAACTATAATATAGGCACAAATGGATGCAAATTGCACAACATAAGGCTGACAAATTACAAAAAGAAAGAAGCTTATGCAAGAAAGCAAATGAAAGGTAAGAAGCATCGGACCTTTCCACAAACTCAGAGGATTGCGTATGTCAAAACAACCTGGACTCCTTTGCCTGGGATGACAGACATGCCCTGCTCTTGTGTAATTGGTTGTACGAGCACAGGGGGAGGAGTAAACTCTGGAAGTAAATTCTTTATCTTAGGCTGAAAAGCAGAACTGCACTACTGGAAGACAGTTGCTGTTTAGTGGCTACACACATATACCCATTTATCAATGGATAACTTTATGTGTTTAGCTAGCTCCAAGGAGTGCATTGCTGCTCCTTCAAAAGATACATAGAGAATGAAGCAAATTTGATAATAGTCAAGTCAAGTGGAAAACTGTTTAAAATTGTATCATCTATCTACATCATGAAAGAATAAAATGGATTTCATGTCCCACTGATGAGTAGTTTCATTTGTATAGGTTTCTAGTTACAAATACTTTGGAATCTAGTTGTATCTGAACTATAAGTCAATAAAGACTTGTAAATAAAATTATCTGTCAATGCACAAGAGGCAGTTTTGGTTAGAATCTTGTTGCTGTACACGGCTGAAGGAAAACAAAAGCACTATGCAATTCATATTTGTGATTGTTTGGAAATATATCAGCAGCATTTCATGAAATTAAAAAGGGACATTGTACTGTAATATGTTCTCAATGATACACTTTACCTACTAATACCTAGCTAGTGGCATTTGTGCAAGCTCAGCCCATTTAAAAAAGACATGCCCTTTAATGAGCAAAATCAGCTATTTCAAACACAAAGGAGAAAAGTCCCATACAATTAATACTTTGCAGTTTGTATAACAAGTAATTGGAAACAAAGTTTACAGTACAGTGTCCCTTTAAAAGGGACATGAAACCCCAACATTTTCTTTCATGATTTAGGTATTACATACAACTTTAAAGTTCTCTTCTATTATCAAATTTGCTTCATTCTTTTGGTATCATTTGTTGAAGGAGCAGCAATGCACTACTGGTTTCTAACTGAACAAATGGGTGAGCCAATGACAATATATATATATATATATATATATATATATATATATATATATATATATATATATATATATATATATATATATATATATAGCCACCAATTAGCAGCTAGAACCTAGGTTCTTTACTGCTCTTGAGCTTTCCTAGATAAA
This sequence comes from Bombina bombina, assembly GCF_027579735.1. Classification (NCBI taxonomy): domain Eukaryota; kingdom Metazoa; phylum Chordata; class Amphibia; order Anura; family Bombinatoridae; genus Bombina; species Bombina bombina. The sequence goes on from NC_069500.1 coordinate 865,378,598, forward strand.
CCTTTCAGCAAAGAATAACAAGAGAGGGAAGCAAATTAAATAAAAAAATGAAAATGGGAAAGTTGTTTAAAATTGTATGTTCTGTCTAAATCATAAAATGTCTAATTATGACTTTACTGTCCCTTTAACGTTCAGAATTTTCCATAACACAGTAGAAAGCACTGCAATGGACAATTAAAATTAATTTGACAATTAAATGTGGGAGAGAAATTAATCTATTTAAATGAGCCCTTTTTTTAAATTAAAAAACAAAAACACAATTATAATGTTGCTTTTAGATTCAATTGATTTAAAAGTCATTGAATAAGATATTTGGGTTTGTTATCATCAATAATTTACCCTGCAACCTTATAGTTCTGTTAAATGATTGATTTTTAACAAACTGTGTGCCAAAGTTTGGTTAATATTTTTAGTTGGGTGCAACACTTTGTTATGGTTATTACAGTCACCAGATTTTCTCAAGGCGCATTATTAAAACAATACAGAAATGAAAAGAAATGACACATTTTAGTTGTTTCATAAGGGGCTATTATAAAGCAAAACTTAGATGCTCTAATTTGTGAGAGAATGTCATTTTAGCACACCTGCAACGTTAGCCCCTTTTGCATAGGTTAAACACCTAACACATAGTGAAAATACTGCTCAGGAGCCACAGAGAACTGCTGGTCTCAGCCACTGAGTCAATCAGTAAAGGCAGTCAAACAAGGCGGGTGGTGCGACACCTGCTACTGGCTCCTGAGTAGTTAAACACATATTATTGCAGGGTCCCTAGCGCTTACGTTACATGCTCTAACAAATTAGAACATTTTTGCCCTTTAATGTCGCTTTTATAAACTGGTAGGTGTATGCTCTAATTAAAGAGACATTAATCACACATTTTAATATAAAACGTTTAATTGTGTGCAATAAAAACAAATTCAAACTTTGCAGTGTACTTCCATTATTTTGTCCCCCTTTCTCTGTAATTTTACTTAATACATTAAAAACTGGAAGTGCATACTACAGACTTCACAAGCCTAACACGGCCTCATTTTACACATTATTTACATAATTTGGGCAATCTAGGGACTCATTTATATCTGTCTGTAGATGGTCTGAAAGGATTTTTTTTTGTAGGGGAACAAAACCTTTACACATATTTCTTCAAATATTGAAACCACTAATACAATTTAAAAAAAAAATCATCTGCATATTATTCTTAGGCCAACGTCTGGAATATGTCATGTTGAGCTTTTTTTTAGTGTCCCTTTAAATGTATTAAAACTATGCTACGACAAAAAAAGGCAAAACATCCTTTTTTTTTTCTGTTAACAGTCAAGCGGATTTATATTTTCCTATGTAAAACTTTTCACATTGGACAAGAACAAAAGATCTTGGCACGCAAACGCCGTCAGCATTGCAAACACTTAACAATTAAGAGCAGTTCAGAATCAGAATGGATGGAATGTATGAGTGCATCGTTGTCTTTGAAAGGCCGTATTAAGTGGTCCATAACAAGGGAAAAAAGCTGTCCGGTTTTGGCTGTAGAATGTTCCTTGAGCAATGGATTACTCTTACACAGCGATTTTTTTTTATTTTTCCTTTAGTTATAGTAATTAAGAGCAGCAACGTCTTGTTTGAAAAGTTCGTCCATACCACTTTATTTTCTTTGTTTCACTAGAGCCAACACACATCTAGTGTGAGCATTTCCTTGTGATGCCTTTTCCGTATAAAACAGGAAAGTGAAGCACTCATACCCATGGCTCCAAAAGTAATAGCCTTGTCATTGTTCCACTCAAATGACGACATTCTGAAAGGCAAATCATTTGCTGTGACATTCTGCATAGAAACTATTTAAAAAAAAACCAAAAAAAAGTATTAGATGTATAATTTGCATCAAATATTAAAAGGATGTTTTGTAATTCAATGTTTTTTTAGTTGCTAGAATACAAATATGGTGCCCCAGAGAAATTAGTATTTTGAACAAGTTCAATAACCAGTAAATACAGTAGATTTGCATAAACAAATGCATGATATAAAGACAATGCAATAGCACTTAGTCTTAAAGAGACAGTGAACCCATTTTTTTTCTTTTGTGATTCAGATAGAGCATGCAATTTTAAGCAACTTTCTAATTGACTCCTATTATCAAATTGTTTTCATTCTCTTGGTATCTTTATTTGAAATGCAAGAATGTAAATTTAGATGCCGGCCCATTTTTGGTGAACAAAATGTGTGGTTCTTGCTGATTGGTGGATAAATTCACCCACCAATAAAAAAGTGCTTTCCATGGTTCTGAACCCAAAAAATAGCTTAGATGCCTTCTTTTTCAAATAAGCAAAGCAAGAGAACGAAGAAAAATTGATAATAGGAGTAAATGATAAAGTTGCTGAAAATTGCATGCCCTGATTCATGAAAGAAAACATTTGGATTCAGTGTCCCTTTAACTTCAAATGAGAAGTAGATTTTTTCTGACAAATTTCAAAGTTATGTCTATTTCCACTCCTTCTGTATCATGTGACAGCCATCAGCCAATCACAAATGCATATACGTATATTCTGTGAATTCTTGCACATGCTCAGTTGGAGCTGGTGACTCAAAAAGTGTAAATTCTGTTAATAGAAGTAAAATAGAAAGTTGTTTAAAATTGCGTGCTCTATCTGAATCACGAAAGTTTAATTTTGACTTGAGTGTCCCTTTAAATGTGAATTCCCATACATACGCTTGTGGGGACTTACTTTGAAATCCTGGGTTGTACAGGGGAGTTCTTGGAGTGGTCCGAATAATCCACAGAGAAACTGCCCCAATGTGACTGGTATTCCCTTTGTATTGTTTTATCAATGTTATCTTCTAATAAATATGTTTTTAAACCTACCTGAGATGCTGAAGCATATTACTAACAAGACATGAACCCTCTGTACCCAATGCTAAATACACCAGCATCTCTGAAGAGTGTTGAGTATTATACCATTATTTTAGAAGTGTATTCTCTCTCTTAAGTCTCTTCTATGGTCTTTAGAGATGCCTGTGGTTGATGTACCCAAAAAGAAGAAAACTCAGACTTTCAAGATCATTTTGGATATATATCCTTTTATATGCACGGTGTACACTAATTATACGTTTTTTGTTAATTGTTCACACGCGCACACTTGGATATTTTTACAGTTATAGCTCCTATGACACTACAGATCCTAATGTCCATGTATAGCTATGTATTTTATATTCCACTTAATGTAGGGAGTATGTGCATTAACATTGTGACTTTTGAAGACTTACTGACATTTTCATCCAGGAACACTAACACAAAACACAAATACACAACATGTATGCCTCTAAAAAGAATGGGGTGAGCATTTTAATTAAATTGGAAGGTGATAAAGGCCCCTGCTTTTTGGCGTCTTTGGCCTTTTATTCTTATAACCTATAACATTCACCAAATACTCAACACAGCACCTTCTTCAGGACTCACTAAGACGATTCTGGAGTTTAACAATGGCCTGGAATTTTAACTTTCCTTTAACCCTGATATCTGCATATCCACACTGTGACTTTAAAATCCATGATGCTTTTGCACTCATGAAAATATATGAATCACAGTATTAACCTTTTAACGCCGTTATGCCGTTCTATTCCGTCATATTTACACTGGGCTTTAAAGCCGTTATGACGGAATAGAACGTCATATCAAACGGCTGTCCTGAAGCCTTCTGCGCTTCAAGGACTTGATCGCGGTCTGGAGGGCGTTCCTAGGGTTGTAGGGACGCCCCCCAGATGCGATCCAATAATTGAAATCTCGCGATCGTATGCACGATCGCGTAGTTTCAATTTGTCTACATCGGAACAGGTGTTCCGATGTAGACACTTTAACCCTGTCACGAAAGGGTTAACGATTATATTTTATTGCACAACAATTAAACAACCTCTTCAAGACTTTCAAAATAAACAACCGCCATTATATCAATGCCGTTATGCTTTGAGAATCCCATAAAGGAAGAAACGCGACTGAGACAATCAACACAAATCCTTAAATTCACTTATTTTGCAGAGACTTCAGAGCACTAAAGCAAAATTAAATAAACTCTTAAAGGGATACTGAACCCATTTTTTCTTTCTTTCATGATTCAGATAGAGCATGCAATTTTAAACACCTTTCTAATTTACTCCTATTATCAATTTTTCTTCATTCTCTTGGTATCTTAATTTGAAAAAGTAGGAATGTAAGTTTACAAGCCGGACCATTTTTGGTTCAGCACCCTGGATAGTCCTTGCTGATTGGTGGCTACATTTAGCCACCAATCAGCAAGCACAACCCAGGTGCTGAACCAAAGATGGGCCAGTTCGTAAGCTTTACATTCCTGCTTTTTTAAATAAAGATACTAAGAGAACTAAAAAAATAATAGGAGTAAATTAGAAAGTTGCTTAAAACTGCATGCTCTATCTGAATCATGAAAGAAACAAATTGGGTTCAGTGTACCTTTAACATACATACACAATTACAAGCCTTTTATTTTCAACAATACTTATTGAGGGTAAAAAAGTTGTAAAATGCTTGGCCAGAACATTACGAAGTAACAGATTCATGGTTTTAAAACACCACAAAATACCCCTTTAAAGCATACTGAAAATACCAACCCCCAATGATATAATTTAAACCACACACAAAATTGTAATACTCATATTACTTCTTTTTTAGACTACCTAACATCTGTTCAAATCCCCAAATTACTTCAAGGCTAAAAGCAGACTTCTCAGTATTGCAACAAGAAATCCTTGACAAAGCCCTGGTCCTAATGGGTTCAGTAGCTGATACTATAAATTATTTGGACACATTTTTAGTCCCCACTTATTAAACCTCCTCAGACGAATTCATTATAGTTTGCCATTTCCATCCTCAAGGCTCAAAGACCATATCTCCATCTTAAACCTGGGAAACCTCCAGAGATTTCAGTGCAAAAAACAGAATTTATGCTTACCTGATAAATATCTCTCTTGCGATGTATCGAGTCCACGGATTCATCCATACTTGTGGGATATTCTCCTTCCTTACAGGAAGTGGCAAAGAGAGCACCCACAGCAGAGCTGTCTATATAGCTCCTCCCTTAGCTCCACCCCCCAGTCATTCGACCGAAGGCTAGGAAGAAAAAGGAGAAAACTATAGGGTGCAGAGGTGACTGAAGTTTTTTAAATAAAAATATACTACCTGCCTTAAACAGACAGGGCAGGCCGTGGACTCGATACATCGCAAGAGAAAGAAATTTATCAGGTAAGCATAAATTCTGTTTTCTCTTGCAAGATGTATCGAGTCCACGGATTCATCCATACTTGTGGGATACCAATACCAAAGCTTTAGGACACGGATGAAGGGAGGGACAAGATGGGTACCTTAAACGGAAGGCACCACTGCTTGTAGAACCTTTCTCCCAAAAATAGCCTCCGAAGAAGCAAAAGTATCGAATTTGTAAAATTTGGAAAAAGTATGAAGCGAAGACCACGTCGCTGCCTTACAAATCTGTTCAACAGAAGCCTCATTTTTAAAAGCCCATGTGGAATCCACTGCTCTAGTAGAATGAGCAGTAATCCTTTCAGGAGGCTGCTGGCCAGCAGTCTCATAAGCCAAACGGATGATGCTTTTCAGCCAAAAAGGAAGAGAGGTAGCCGTAGCCTTTTGGCCTCTCCGCTTACCAGAATAAACAAACAATGAAGATGTTTGACAGAAATCTTTGGTTGCTTGTAAGTAGAACTTTAAAGCACGAACCACATCAAGATTGTGCAACAGACGTTCCTTCTTTGAAGAAGGATTAGGACACAGCGAAGGAACAACCATTTCCTGATTGATATTCCTATTAGAAACAACCTTAGGAAGAAACCCAGGTTTGGTACGCAAAACCACCTTATCTGCATGGAAAACAAGATAAGGTGAGTCACACTGTAAAGCAGATAACTCAGAAACTCTTCGAGCCGAAGAGATAGCTACTAAAAACAAAACTTTCCAAGATAGAAGCTTAATATCTATGGAATGCATAGGTTCAAACAGAACCCCTTGAAGAACTTTAAGAACTAAGTTTAGGCTCCATGGCGGAGCAACAGGTTTGAATACAGGCTTGATTCTGACTAAAGCCTGACTAAACGCTTGAACGTCTGGGACATCTGCCAGACGCTTGTGTAAAAGAATAGACAAAGCAGAAATCTGTCCTTTTAAGGAGCTAGCTGACAATCCCTTCTCCAATCCTTCTTGGAGAAAAGACAATATTCTAGGAATCCTAATCTTACTCCATGAGTAACCCTTGGATTCACACCAATAAAGATATTTGCGCCAAATCTTATGATAGATTTTCCTGGTGACAGGCTTTCTAGCTTGAATCAGGGTATCAATGACCGACTCAGAGAAACCACGCTTTGATAAAATCAGGCGTTCAATCTCCAAGCAGTCAGACGCAGAGAAATTAGATTTGGATGCTTGAATGGACCTTGGATTAGAAGGTCCTGCCTCATTGGCAGAGTCCACGGTGGAACAGATGACATGTCCACTAGGTCTGCATACCAAGTCCTGCGTGGCCACGCAGGTGCTATCAGAATCACCAAAGCTCTCTCCTGCTTGATTCTGGCAACCAAACGAGGAAGGAGAGGAAACGGTGGAAATACATAGGCCAGATTGAAGGACCAGGGCACTGCTAGAGCATCTATCAGTACCGCCTGAGGATCCCGGGACCTGGACCCGTAACAAGGAAGCTTGGCGTTCTGACAGGACGCCATTAGATCCAATTCTGGTGTGCCCCATAGCTGAGTCAGCTGGGCAAATACCTCCAGATGGAGCTCCCACTCCCCCGGATGAAAAGTCTGACGACTTAGGAAATCCGCCTCCCAGTTCTCTACCCCTGGGATATGGATTGCTGAAAGATGGCAAGAGTGAGTCTCCGCCCATCGGATTATTTTGGTTACTTCCATCATCACTAGAGAACTCTGTGTTCCTCCTTGATGATTGATATAAGCTACAGTCGTGATGTTGTCCGACTGGAATCTGATGAATTTGGCCGCAGCTAGCTGAGGCCACGCCTGAAGCGCATTGAATATCGCTCTCAGTTCTAGAATGTTTATCGGGAGGAGAGTTTCCTCCCGAGACCATAAGCCCTGTGCTTTCAGGGAGTTCCAGACTGCACCCCAGCCTAGCAGGCTGGCATCTGTTGTTACTATGAGCCACTCTGGCCTGCGGAAACACATTCCCTGAGACAGGTGGTCCTGAGACAACCACCAGAGAAGAGAATCTCTGGTCTCCTGATCCAGATGTATTTGAGGAGATAAATCTGCATAATCCCTATTCCACTGTTTGAGCATGCATAGTTGCAGTGGTCTGAGGTGTAGGCGGGCATAAGGAACTATGTCCATTGCCGCTACCATGAGTCAGATTACCTCCATACACTGAGCCACTGATGGCCGAGGAATGGAATGAAGAGCTCGGCAAGTGGTTAAGAGTTTTGATTTTCTGACCTCCGTCAGAAATATTTTGATTTCTACCGAGTCTATCAGAGTCCCTAGGAAGGAAACTCTTGTGAGAGGGAAGAGAGAACTCTTTTTATGTTCACCTTCCACCCATGAGATCTCAGAAAAGCCAACACGATGTCCGTGTGAGACTTGGTTAGCTGGAAAGTCGACGCCTGAATTAAGATGTCTAAATAAGGCGCCAGTGCTATGCCCCGCGGTCATAGAACCGCCAAAAGGGACCCTAGCACCTTTGTGAAAATTCTGGGAGCCGTGGCCAACTCGAAGGGAAGGGCCACAAACTGGTAATGCCTGTCCAGAAAGGCGAATCTGAGGAATTGATGATGATCTCTGTGAATAGGGATGTGTAGATACGCATCCTTTAAGTCCATGGTAGTCATATATTGACCCTCCTGGATCAGAGGTAGAATAGTCCTAATAGTCTCCATCTTGAATGATGGGACTCTGAGGAATTTGTTTAGAATTTTGAGATCCAAGATTGGTCTGAAAGTTCCCTCTTTTTTGGGAACCACAAACAGGTTTGAGTAAAAACCTAGCCCTTGTTCCGCTTTTGGAACTGGGCGGATCACTCCCATGGTATGTAGGTCTTCTACACAGCGTAAGAATGCCTCTCTTTGTCTGGTTTGCATACAACTGAGAAACGTGAAATCTTCCCCCTTGGGGAGGGGGGGGGGGGAGTCTGAAGTCCAGAAGATATCCCTGGGACACAATTTCTAAAGCCCAGGAATCGTGAACATCTCTTGGCCAAGCCTGAGCGAAGAGAGAGAGTCTGCCCCCTACTAGATCCCGTCCCGGATCGGGGGCTACCCCTTCATGCTGTCTTGGAGGCAGCAGCAGGCTTCTTGGCCTGTTTACCCTTGTTCCAAGCCTGGTTAGGTCTCCAGACCGACTTGGATTGGGCAAAATTCCCCTCTTGCTTTGCAGCAGGGGAAGCTGAAGCGGGACCACCCTTGAAGTTCTGAAAGGAACGAAAATTATTTTGTTAGGTCCTCATTTTATTTGTTTTATCCTGAGGGAGGGCGTGGCCTCCAGTGATGTCTGAAATAATCTCTTTCAGTTCAGGCCCGAATAGGGTCTTTCCTTTGAAGGGGGTGTTCAAAAGTTTAGATTTTGATGACACATCAGCAGACCAGGACTTAAGCCATAACGCCCTGCGTGCTAAAATGGCAAAACCTGAATTCTTTGCCGCTAATTTAGCCAGTTGGAAAGCGGCATCTGTAATGAAAGAATTAGCCAACTTAAGGGCCTTAATTCTATCCATAATATCCTCTAATGGAGTCTCCATCTGAAGAGCCTCGAACCAAAAAGCAGCTGCAGTAGATACAGGAACAATGCACGCAATAGGTTGGAGAAGAAAACCTTGAACAAAAATTTTCTTTAGGAGACCCTCTAATTTTTTATCCATAGGATCTTTGAAAGCACAACTGTCTTCGATAGGTATAGTTGTATGCTTAGCGAGAGTAGAAATAGCTCCCTCCACCTTAGGAACCGTTTGCCACGAGTCCCGCATGGTGTCAGATATGGGAAACATTTTCTTAAAAACAGGAGGGGGAGCGAACGGTATACCTGGTCTATCCCACTCCTTAGAAACAATATTTGCAATCCTCTTAGGGACTGGAAAAACATCAGTGTAAACAGGAACCTCTAAGTATTTGTCCATTTTACACAATTTCTCTGGGACCACTATAGGGTCTGGATGTCTTCAGAGTAAAAGAAACTGCGCAACTGAGGCGCGAAAATAGGCCCCTCCCACCTCACTCAATGTTAGTGGGGCCTAAAAGAAACACACCAAAGTGTTTCTAAACTAGCCATGTGGGTTAATAACCCTTAAATAAGCCACAATAACCCCTAAAGTCCCTCAAGAAACGTTAAGTGTTCAATAAAAAAACGTTTTTTCTATTAAGTGTCACCAGTAAAAAATGAGCCCTTTATGCAAGCTGGGATTCCATACTATGTGTCTGAATACAGCTTACCCTTCCCTCATGGGGATATTGCCAGCCTTTTCTAGAATTATCAGTGTCTGTCTAGAAAGAAATTGACTGAACATACCTCAATGCAGCTTAGCATGCAAACCGTTCCAACTGAAGTTTTCCTGTACTCTTCAGCCCTTGTGAGAACAGCAGTGGATCTTAGTTACAAAGTGCTAAGATCATCATCCTCCTTGCAGAAATCTTCATCCCTTTTCTGCCAGAGAGTGAATAGTACACACCGGTACCATTTAAAATAAACTTTTGCTTGAGAAAATAAAAACTAACATTTTTGTCACCACACTCACTTTACCCTTCCTAGTACTTACAGTAGGCAAAGAGAATGACTGGGGGGTGGAGCTAAGGGAGGAGCTATATAGACAGCTCTGCTGTGGGTGCTCTCTTTGCCACTTCCTGTAAGGAAGGAGAATATCCCACAAGTATGGATGAATCCGTGGACTCGATACATCTTGCAAGAGAAATAAATCAATCAACATTTTTTGTTAAACATTCTACCCTTAGTTTGCACCATCCAAACAATAATATAATAGTTAGATCATATGGGTCCTTTATTAATTTCTGCTTTGAAAATAAGATTTTACTCACTGATAAAGCAAATACTAATCCTAAATATATAATTGCTATGGGTGTATGTAGGTATTGTGTTTCCTCCAACACATTTCCCTCAACTTTGTGTTGGAAGTAGTTCAGATAGGCCATATTAGGACCTATTTGGAAAGTGATGAAATATCTGTAATCTGTGGAACCGACAGATTTCGTTGGAATACTCTTACTGTCTCACCTCTTAGGACATTTAGCCCTAATGCAATAAAATTCTTAGCCCTGACCAGATTTTAATAATTTAATAGGGTAGAAGTTAACCTATCAGAGAATCCTTTGTTCCAAAGAATTAACAATTTAGTAACCACAAGATAATTTCTAGAACTTTCAAGTCTACATGAAACTTGAGACATAAGGCATAGAAATGGTGGAATAAACCAATAATTATGTACTTCTATTAAAGGGAGTCTCAGGATTTCAGAGATAAAAATGGCAGCTCTGTATTTTTAATATTTATAGGAAGAAGAGATTCCTGAGGTGGCCACTAACCATGAGCATGGAGGTGAAGCTAAACCAATCCCAAACCAAATACACTGGTATCTGTTGAAATAAGGGTGCATAAGAAATTACTTCCAGCGCAGCAGCCATAAAAACTATAATTATCATCAAGTAAATTAAACAGATATGTGATTCAAGACGTCTAGTTACCGCAACAATTTGGGGATTTTTTTTTTTGTTCTAGAAATTGCTCTGATAAAACAGGAAATCTTAAAAAGACATCTTGACTTCTTAGCCAAAGTTTTAAAAAGAAAATCATCAGACACCTATGAGTTATGTTTTTTCATACTAATACTATATCAGAATAATGTTCATGTGAGTGGTGACTGAAATGTCATGAAATTTGATCCTTGCTACCTACAAAAAACATCCAAAGGCCTAGCTGAAGAGCTGTGGCCCAATGTTAAGTGTCACAAACTGGAAATGTAGACTTTCCCTAACAAATCTGATGCGTTTGAGACTATATTGATGGAAAACATTGTATAAGATTATGGTTGTAATGAAATGACCTAAGTTTTTTAAAAACAGTAATGGAGTGAACAGATTCCATGTTGAAATTAGGATCTCTTACAAACGTCTTCCTGTTTTAATTCTAAAATTGGATTAACCCAGTCCTGAATCAGAACAAACACCAATATCTAAGTAAATCTGGAGAACAAACCATATGGCCTTTCCCTTTTTGAAGAATTATTACTGTGCTTAGACTATAGAAAAAGGGTTGCATCTTGGAAACTGTCCCTGGTTGTATAAAGTAGAAATAGGGAAAGACTAAAAAGTTTTAAACATGGATAAAACTTCTGAGTAGGCATAGACCAATCTTGGTAACAGAGAAGACATTAAAACAATACTTAGTGCTGACTTTAAATACCTTATCAATAAAGCTCAAGTGCATTCCTTCTTTCAAACAAGCAATTAAAAATGCAATTAATAACTCTTAAGTCTGATTTGAAAACAATTATTTGTAGAAACATAATTTGCACTTTTGAGAATGACAAAGAAGAGGATTATCAAGAAAGGGGACCCTGTTAAACCACAATTAAACATAAGGGGATCTATGTTGTTATAGAAATTAAGGTGTGTGTGTGTGCGCTATGTTAAATTCCAAGTAATATTTAATTCTCATACAGGAAAAGTAGGAGTAGACCTATGAACAGGTTGTCTGAAGACTACTAGGAATATTTCTACCTATTTCAGGAAGGCACAACACATATCCTACTAGTGCTTACTATACCCTGCTGGTTCAAAATATTTGGCAGCAGGTTTTGCTTATATCGGTGTTTACTGGCAATCTAATGACAATATATCTGTGCCTTACCTTAGTTCACATCAGCAGGACAAGGATGGCTGTGTCTGAAGCGCATAACAAACACTGTGGATTGATGCCACCAATACAACATTACCACTGCAAGGATATGCCACAACTGATGGCTTGAACCAATGTAATTTAATTGTCCTGTAAAAAAAAAAAAAAATGAAAAAAAAACCACAACTACATTGATCATCATTGTGTATCAGTGATATATATATATATATATATATATATATATATATATATATATATATATATATTTTTGTAAGTAAAGCCCTTTAAATAAATTAATAAATAATAATGCTATATGTGCATTAGGCTGAACGTATTAGCTCTGGTAATACAGCCATATATCTGAATCACCTGAGGTATTAAAGTAAATGTAAATATATCGCTAACCTTTTTAAATCAAATAATTTACAGCCAAAGATTAATTTCTAAGTTTTAATTCAAAATTGCATATTTTTTTTTACATATATCAATGCATTAAATTGTGTTATTTTTCTAAAGTGCTTTCATTGCATTACTATATACAGTGGTAGAAATGTGTGTATATTCATTAAGTGAGCAATAATGTAACAGAAGGCCAATGCAGTGGGAAACTGTGGGATTATATTCTGCTTCTGAGCAGTCTGAGCCTATGGGCTCTTATTATCAAGGCCCGGGAACACAAGGTTCGCTATTATGACCCTTATCTGCCTGGCCTCGCGACAAAAGGGCAGCCACATTTAACATTGCACAAGCCACTGCTGTGCCATGCCGACCCCTGCTTGATGAGTAAAATCCGCTACACTTTAGGTGGCGGAGGGGTTAAGTAGCAGTGGTCTTAAGACCGCAACTACTTACCTAGCGGTTCAGGCTTGTGTCTGGGTCTCCAAAGCTGCACGCACAGCTTAATAAATGGAGAGAGATTACTGAGCTGTATTATGATAATCTGGTCAGGAACATCTGTTTCACACATCAGTAAGTAGGTTAAGAACTATAATGCTCCCAGCATTTTGATGAGTAGCTACACCTGCCACAATACATACTATCTATACAGAGAGAGGAGGAGCCAAAAGGACTACAGCCTTTAAGATTTCATAGATCTGGGCTGTGAAGCAGGATTGTCAAACACTTGGAAGCCATACATAAAACAGGCCTTCTTGTTCCACAAGAATTGAAAGGGACAGGAAAGTCCAACATTTTCTTTTGTGATTCAAATAGAAAATACAATTTTTATCAAATTCCCAATTTACTTATATTATTACATTTGCTTCATTCTCTTGTTATCCTTTGCTGAAGGAACTTTGGCAGTTAGCTGAACACATCCAGTTAGTCAATTACAAGAGACAAAGGTGTGCAGGCACCAATCAGCTAGCTTCCACTAGTGTAGGATATGTGCGTATTTTCAACAAGGGATACCGAAAGAACAAAGCACATTTGAAAAAAGAAGTGAATAAGTGTTTGGAAATGAAGTGCTGTATCTGAATCGGTTAGTTTAATTTTGACTTTTAAATCCCTTTAAGTTAATAAACTGAGCTGGAAAATCTTCAAATCAGTGCCCCACTATACATCAAGCTACAATATATAAGGGCTTGTATCAAACATTTACATCTCGACAAATAAAAAATAATGTGATTTATGATAGAGTTCAAGAAAACGGTTGTACCTGGAAAATACCTTTCTGGAACCTTAGAAATGTAGACAAGAAAAGCAAAAACTGCAATCATGTACATTACAATTACACGTGGTGCAAATTCCTACAGAAGAAAAAACAAAAAAACATCTAAATTAGAGCTTTAAGTGCATAAAACAGACTCACATTACATGACCAGAGGCCTAATAACTCATCTAGTGTCTCATCAAAAACTCGCCGGCATGGAGAGTAATCACTGAACATTTCTGGAGTTTTTTTTAACATTATATTGTAATATAGAAGTCTTTTATTCTTATTGAAAACCAGAACAACAAGATTAACAACTCTCAAGATACATTTTGTCTTTCTAAAATTCTTGGAGGGACCTCACAGTATGGACGAGACTTCTTAGATAATCTCGCCACAGCGGAGAGCTTCAGATCATCATTATCAGGCACCTAGACATAAAAGTCTCTGGTTCGCAACCTACAGCTATCCATGTAATTATTCTAAACAAATGTATAAATGCTGCTGACGTAGCAAGGACTGTATGAGTGTATTTAAGATTATAAATAATAAAGGATGTTCTTAAAGTAAAAAAATAGTATTACTTTTTATATAAAGCTAATCAATATGGTCTAATGAACAACCACCACCACCTATTTATATAGCGCCTTTCTCCCAGTGGGACTCAAAGCGCTTTTTCAGCGCTCGCTCTCGGAATTAACCAAAATCGGCAGCTGAATAGTAATAGTTGTTATTACCCAATTTAATGGTACTCATTTTATTAACCCCGAAAGGATGAAGGACTGAGTTGGCCCTGCCGGGATTTGAACCTGTGACCTTGGATCTTTTAAACAGGCTTTTTGTAGTCAGGGCATGTTACCAACTGAGCTACCTCACTATGTCTATGCATTTTAATAGTTGTAAAAATGACATGCTCCAATTCGTTAGAGAATGTGATATTCAATTGAACCAATTCTACACTACTGTGTGCTTAACTCCTGCAAAGGGGTTAAACACACAGTGTTGCTCGGAAGCATTGCTGGTTCAGAGCAGAACCCGACGATGATCCAATCATCAGCCCTTGTTGCTTGACTCTGTTTAAAATGTTATTCTTTACATCTAATTTCTAATTTAATTTATATTTTTTAATTGGCTTTATTCTCTTGTTTTCCTTTGTTGAAGTAGCAATACACTACTGGGAGCTAGCTGAGCACATATAGTGAGTCAATGACAACAGGCATATATGTGCATCTGCCAATCAGAAGCTAGCTCCCAACAGTAAATTGCTGCTCCTGAGCCTACCAAGGTGTGCTTTTCAACAAAGATACCAAAGGAACAAAGCAAATTAGATAACAGAAAAAAAAAAATAAGAAAATTGTTTAAAATTGTATGCTCTATCCAAACCACGGAAGAGAATATTTGGGTTTCATGTCCTTTTTAAATAATTTGCCCAGATGAAGAAAAAAAATGTTTACCTGATAATTTAATTTTCATCTGTATGGGAAGAGTCCACAGCTGCATTCCTTACTTGTGGGAAATACTGAACCTGGCCACCAGGAGGAGCCAAAGACACCCCAGCCAAAGGCTTAAATACCTCCCCCACTTCCTCATAACCCCAGTCATTCTGCCGAGGGAACAAGGAACAGTAGGAGAAATATCAGGGTGAAAAAGGTGCCAGAAGAAAAAAAATTCAAATTTAGGGCCGCCCATCTTAGAACACGGGCGGGAGCTGTGGACTCTTCCCATACAGATAGAAATTAAATTATCAGGTAAGCAAAATTTATGCTTTCCATCTTAATATGGGGAGAGTCCACAGCTGCATTCCTTACTTGTGGGAAACATATACCCAAGCTCTAGAGTACACAGAATGCTAACAGGAGGGAAAAAAAGAGAGGCAGACCCTCCTAATCTGAGGGCACCACAGCCTGCAAAACCTTTCTCCCAAAGACTTTGGAAAAAGTATGTAAGTAGAACCAGGTAGGCGCCTTACAAATCTGATCCATAGGGGCCTCATTTTTGAAGGCCCAAGAGGAAACCACTGCTCTCGTAGAACAAGCCATAATCCTCAGAGGCGGCTTATGTCCTGCTGTTTCCATGCTAAACGGATGACACTCCTCAGACAAAAAGATAAGGAAGTCGAAGAGGCCCTCTGATCCCTACGCTTCCTGGAAAAGAGAATAAACAGAGAAAGAGGTTTGTCTAAATTCCTTTGTGGCCTGAAGATTGAACTTCAAGGCACAAACCACATCCAGAATACGTTAAACGTTCCTTCGACGATGAAGGATTAGGACATAAGAATCCCTTGATTGATTTTGCAAATCGACCCAACCTTAGGAAGAAAACCTAATAGCCTTATCGGCATGAAAAGTCAGATAAGGAGGGACTCATTGCAAGGCAGCAATCAGATACTTTGCACTCAGAAGCAATAGCTTGTAGAAAGGAACCTTCCAAGACAACAGTTTAATGTCTACTTCCGGCATAGGCTCCAACGGAGTCCGTTGCAAAACCTTAAAGGGACACTGAACCCAAATTTTTTCTTTTGTGATTCAGATAGAGCATGCAATTTTAAGCAACTTTCTAATTTACTCCTATTATCAAATTGTCTTCATTCTCTAGGTATCTTTATTTGAAAAGCAAGAATGTAAGTTTAGATGCCGGCCCATTTTTGGTGCACCTGGGTTTTTCTTGCTGACTGGTGGATTCATTTAACCGACCAATCAGCAAGTGCTGTCCATGGTCCTGTACCAAAAAATAGATTAAATGTCTACTTTTTCAAATAAAGATAGCAAGAGAACTAAGAAATTGATAATAGGAGTAGATTAGAAAGTTGCTTAAAATGAAATGCTCTATCTGAATCACGAAAGAAAGAAAAAAAAAATTGGTTCAGTGTCCCTTTAAGGACAAGATTTAAACTCCAAGGAGGAGCCTTAGATCTAAATACAGGTCTGATCCTAGCAGAGCCTTAACAAATGGCTGCACAACTGGAAGCTCTGCAAACCTCTTGTGCAGTAACACAGACAGGGCCGAAAACTGTCCCTTCAGGGGACTTGCAGAAAAGCCCTTCATCCTGGAGAACAGAATAAGTAGGTCCTCCACACCTTATGATAGATGCGACGAGCAACCAGCTTACGAGCTTGAATGAGAGTAAAAATAACTCTCATAAAATCCTCTCTTGGCTAGGACTAAGCGTTCAATCTCCACACAGTCAGCCTCAGAGAATCTAAATATTGATGAACAAAGAGACCTTGGTCAGCAGATCACTGCAAGAATGTAACTTCCACAGAGGAGATGATGACATTC
This sequence comes from Bombina bombina, assembly GCF_027579735.1. Classification (NCBI taxonomy): domain Eukaryota; kingdom Metazoa; phylum Chordata; class Amphibia; order Anura; family Bombinatoridae; genus Bombina; species Bombina bombina. The sequence goes on from NC_069500.1 coordinate 865,395,393, forward strand.
CCACTAGATCCGCGAACCATATCCTTTGCGGCCAAGACGGAGCAGTCAGTATCACTGACGCCTGCTTGACTCAAGCCACTACACTAGCAATTAGTGGTAACGGTCAGAAAGGATAATTGGATTGAACTTTCAAGGCACCACTAATGCATCTGTTAGCTCCGCCTGAGGATCCCTGTACCTCAGCCCCTATCTGGGTAGCTTGGTATTGAGACGTTATAAGATCTTTCTTTTGCAAATCTCTGCAAATATTTGGGATGGAAAGACCATTCTCCCGGATGAAAGGATTGCTGAGGAAATCCGCTTCCCAATTGTCCACACCTGGAATGTGGATCGCTGACAGCGAACAAATGCGGGTCTCCCCCTAACAAGAATCTGAGATACTCCCCACAAAACTAGGGAGCTTCTTGTTCCCCCCTGATGGTTGATGTAAGCCACTGAGGATATATTGTTGGATTGGAATCTGATTAACTGGGACGAACCCAGCAGAGGCCAAGCCTTCAGAGCACTGTATATTGAACGAAGATCCAAAATGATATCAGGAGGGAGCTTTACCTCCTGAGACCAGAGGCCCTGTGCCTTCCTGGCACCCTAAAACGGCTTTTCATCCTGACAGACTTGCAACTGTAGTCACAATCACCCAGGATGGTCCTGAGACAGACATCCCTCAGGACAAAGTGATCTGGACCAAACCACCAAGAGAGCGATTCTCCCGATTGGTTGTCCAGAAAAATCTGTTGAGACTAGTTCCACTAGTTCAGTATGCGCAGTTGCAACAGTCTGAGTTGAAATCTGGCAAAGGAAATAATGTCCAAGCTGGACACCATGAGACCAGAGGAGATATTTTCCGAATGGTCCACTCTTCGAAAAATTTGTTTAGCTAGACCAAACAGAAGAGCAATAAACTGAAAGTGCTGGTCTAGGAATGCAAACGTTAGGAACTGGAAGTGGTTCTTGAGGATTGGTACGAAAAGGGAGCATCCTTCAGATCTATCGTGGTCATGAACTACCCTTCTTAAACGAGGGGAAGAATTTTATCCCCTATGTATTCTTCATTTCTTGTCTATATCTCAATTGACTAAAAAATGACTTGAATATTATATATGACTAGTAATAACATCATTAGAGATATGTGGAAGCCAGAAAAACTATCCCAAAGGAGATTTCTATAAAAGGAGCCCAAGCCTACACAACAATAGGAGTCATTGCAAGAAAATTCCACCTTAAGAAATAAATCCACTTTAAGACAAGAAGCAAGGAGGTAAGAACCAATCCAATCCAAGCGGAGGTTTTTTTTTTTTTTTTCAAGAATACATCAGACACTAGTAATTCATCTTGATAAAGCCTTGAGGGAAGGCGAAACACGTCGACTGAAGGACTGTGTCTGGATAAGAATTGGCTCACTAACACTTTGAATAAAAAAAATCTCTGCGCAGAATTTGCTGCATCTAGGTGAGCTCATTTGGTGTAACCGGTTTTGGAGAGTAGCCATTAGCTATACTGCCACATGTGGCCGAGGATCAACACGTGATGTGGAAGCGTCCAAACAATGTGTTAACATACACTTTGGGAAACAGAGACGGTGCCGACTTGAAAGCAGATTGAATCCAAAAGTAAGAAACACGCTCTTTTGTTTTTTGTGTTTCCTCTTCATCCACAGAGAGTGAGAGCCCTGGCGAGCAGGTAACAAGCTGTCGGGTCTGTGGAGAGGAGAAGTACCCGTGTGTGTGTTTCACATGATTTACTAAATAACAGAATTTATGCTTACCTGATAAATTACTTTCTCCAACGGTGTGTCCGGTCCACGGCGTCATCCTTACTTGTGGGAATATCTCTTCCCCAACAGGAAATGGCAAAGAGTCCCAGCAAAGCTGGCCATATAGTCCCTCCTAGGCTCCGCCCACCCCAGTCATTCGACCGACGGACAGGAGGAAAATATATAGGAGAAACCATATGGTACTGTGGTGACTGTAGTTAGAGAAAATAATTCATCAGACCTGATTAAAAAACCAGGGCGGGCCGTGGACCGGACACACCGTTGGAGAAAGTAATTTATCAGGTAAGCATAAATTCTGTTTTCTCCAACATTGGTGTGTCCGGTCCACGGCGTCATCCTTACTTGTGGGAACCAATACCAAAGCTTTAGGACACGGATGAAGGGAGGGAGCAAATCAGGTTACCTAAACGGAAGGCACCACGGCTTGCAAAACCTTTCTCCCAAAAATAGCCTCCGAAGAAGCAAAAGTATCAAATTTGTAAAATTTGGCAAAAGTGTGCAGTGAAGACCAAGTCGCTGCCTTACATATCTGGTCAACAGAAGCCTCGTTCTTGAAGGCCCATGTGGAAGCTACAGCCCTAGTGGAGTGAGCTGTAATTCTTTCAGGAGGCTGCCGTCCGGCAGTCTCGCAAGCCAATCGGATGATGCTTTTAAGCCAAAAGGAAAGAGAGGTAGAAGTCGCTTTTTGACCTCTCCTTTTACCAGAATAGGCAACAAACAAAGAAGATGTTTGTCTGAAATCCTTTGTAGCCTCTAAATAGAATTTTAGAGCACGGACTACGTCCAAATTGTGTAACAAACGTTCCTTCTTTGAAACTGGATTCGGACACAAAGAAGGAACAACTATCTCCTGGTTAATATTCTTGTTAGAAACAACCTTTGGAAGAAAACCAGGCTTAGTACGCAAAACCACCTTATCTGCATGGAACACCAGATAAGGCGGAGAACACTGCAAAGCAGATAACTCAGAAACTCTTCTAGCAGAAGAAATAGCAACTAAAAACAAAACTTTCCAAGATAGTAACTTAATATCTATGGAATGTAAAGGTTCAAACGGAACCCCTTGAAGAACTAGATTTAGACTTCATGGAGGAGTCAAAGATCTGTAAACAGGCTTGATCCTAACCAGAGCCTGAAAAAATGCTTGAACATCTGGCACAGCTGCCAGTCTTTTGTGTAGTAAGACAGATAAAGCAGAGATCTGTCCCTTTAGAGAACTTGCAGATAATCCTTTCTCCAAACCTTCTTGTAGAAAGGAGAGAATCTTAGGGATTTTTATCTTATTCCATGGGAATCCTTTGGATTCACACCAACAGATATATTTTTTCCATATCTTATGGTAAATCTTTCTAGTTACTGGTTTTCTGGCCTGAACCAGAGTATCTATCACAGAATCTGAAAACCCACGCTTTGAAAGAATCAAGCGTTCAATCTCCAAGCCGTCAGCTGGAGGGAGACCAGATTTGGATGTTCGAATGGACCCTGAACAAGAAGGTCCTCTCTCAAAGGTAGCTTCCATGGTGGAACCGATGACATATTCACCAGCTCTGCATACCAAGTCCTGCGTGGCCACGCAGGAGCTATCAAGATCACCGAGGCCCTCTCCTGTTTGATCCTGGCTACCAGCCTGGGAATGAGAGGAAACGGTGGAAACACATAAGCTAGGTTGAAGGTCCAAGGTGCTACTAGTGCATCTACTAGAGTCGCCTTGGGATCCCTGGATCTGGACCCGTAAGACGGAACCTTGAAGTTCTGATGAGACGCCATCAGATCCATGTCTGGAATGCCCCATAATTGAGTCAGTTGGGCAAAAATCTCCGGATGGAGTTCCCACTCCCCCGGATGGAAAGTCTGACGACTCAGATAATCCGCTTCCCAGTTTTCCACACCTGGGATGTGGATCGCAGATAGATGGCAGGAGTGTTCCTCCGCCCATTGTATTATTTTGGTCACTTCTTTCATCGCCAGGGAACTCCTTGTTCCCCCCTGATGATTGATATACGCAACAGTCGTCATGTTGTCTGATTGAAATCTTATGAATCTGGCCTTTGCTAGTTGAGGCCAAGCCCTGAGAGCATTGAAAATCGCTCTTAGTTCCAGAATGTTTATCGGGAGAAGAGACTCTTCCCGAGACCATAGTCCCTGAGTCTTCAGGGAGTCCCAGACCGCGCCCCAGCCCACTAGACTGGCGTCGGTCGTGACAATGACCCACTCTGGTCTGCGGAAGCTCATTCCCTTGGATAGATGGTCCAGGGTCAGCCACCAACGGAGTGACTCTCTGGTCTTCTGATCTACTTGAATCATTGGAGACAAGTCTGTATAGTCCCCATTCCACTGTTTGAGCATGCACAGTTGTAATGGTCTTAGATGAATTCGTGCAAAAGGAACTATGTCCATTGCTGCAACCATCAACCCTACTACTTCCATGCACTGAGCTATGGAAGGACGTGGAACAGAATGAAGAACTTGACAAGCGCTTAGAAGCTTTGATTTTCTGACCTCTGTCAGAAAAATCCTCATTTCTAAAGGAATCTATTATTGTTCCCAAGAAGGGAACTCTTGTTGACGGAGACAGAGAACTCTTTTCTACGTTCACCTTCCATCCGTGCGATCTGAGAAAGGCCAGAACAATGTCTGTATGAGCCTTTGCTTTTGACAGGGACGACGCTTGTATTAGAATGTCGTCCAGGTATGGTACTACTGCAATGCCCCTCGGCCTTAGAACCGCTAGAAGGGACCCGAGTACCTTTGTGAAAATCCTTGGAGCAGTGGCTAACCCGAATGGGAGGGCCACAAACTGGTAATGTTTGTCCAGAAAGGCGAACCTTAGGAACTGATGATGTTCTTTGTGGATAGGAATATATAGGTACGCATCCTTTAGATCCACGGTAGTCATAAATTGACCTTCCTGGATAGTGGGTAGAATCGTTCGAATGGTTTCCATTTTGAACAATGGTACCCTGAGAAATTTGTTTAGTTTTTTCAGATCCAAAATTGGTCTGAATGTTCCCTCTTTTTTGGGAACTATGAACAGATTTGAATAAAATCCCATTCCCTGTTCTTTTATTGGGACAGGGTGTATCACTCCCATTTTTAACAGGTCTTCTACACAATGTAAGAACGCCTGTCTCTTTATTTGGTTTAAGGATAAGTGAGACATGTGGAACCTTCCCCTTGGGGGTAGTAACCTGAATTCCAGAAGATAACCCTGAGAAACTATTTCTAGTGCCCAGGGATCCTGAACATCTCTTGCCCACGCCTGAGCAAAGAGAGAGAGTCTGCCCCCTACTAGATCCGGTCCTGGATCGGGGGCTACTCCTTCATGCTGTCTTGTTAGCAGCAGCAGGCTTCTTGACCTGCTTACCCTTGTTCCAGCCTTGCATAGGTTTCCAGGCTGGTTTGGGCTGTGAGGCATTACCCTCTTGCTTAGAGGATGCAGAATTAGAGGCCGGTCCGTTCCTGAAATTACGAAAGGAACGAAAATTAGACTTATTCTTGGCCTTGAACAGCCTATCTTGTGGAAGGGCGTGGCCCTTTCCCCCAGTGATGTCTGAGATAATCTCTTTCAATTCTGGTCCGAAGAGAATTTTACCTTAGAAAGGGATGTTAAGCAATTTTGTCTTGGATGATACATCCGCTGACCAAGACTTTAGCCAAAGCGCTCTACGCGCCACAATTGCAAACCCTGAATTTTTCGCCGCTAATTTAGCTAATTGCAAGGCGGCATCTAAAATAAAAGAGTTAGCCAACTTAAGTGCGTGAACTCTGTCCATAACCTCCTCATATGGAGTCTCTCTACCAAACGACTTTTCTAGTTCCTCGAACCAGAACCACGCTGCAGTAGTGACAGGAACAATGCACGAAATGGCTTGTAGAAGGTAAACTTGCTGTACAAAAATCTTTTTAAGCAAACCTTCCAATTTTTTTATCCATAGGATCTTTGAAAGCACAACTATCCTCGATAGGAATAGTAGTGCGCTTGTTTAAAGTAGAAACTGCCCCCTCGACCTTAGGGACTGTCTGCCATAAGTACTTTCTGGGGTCGACCATAGGAAATAATTTCTTAAATATAGGAGGGGGAACAAAAAGGTATGCCGGGCTTCTCCCACTCTTTATTCACTATGTCCGCCACCCGCTTGGGTATAGGAAAAGCGGCGGGGTGCACTGGAACCTCTAGAAACTTGTCCATTTTGCATAATTTCTCTGGAATG
>NC_069500.1:865408877-865418877 GCF_027579735.1 Bombina bombina
AATCATAATTGCAGATAAAATGCAACTTGGTCTATTAAAGACAGCCAAGTATAGACACATAAAGATTGTCCATCCTGTTACACCCTCGATTTTAGAGGTAATTTGATGGCTTCCTCCTCCAAGGTTTAAAGTGCATGGGTAGGTAATTATACCTCAGGGCCCAGGCTTCCACTACCCCATTGAGGGCAATTACCCCCATTAGGGTGTGTCGTAAGCGACCAGCCAACAAACCTCATTAGAGCAATGTGGCTGGAAGCTACACGTAGCCACAATGACCCTGGGTTATACCCCAGGTACGTAGCACTGCCTTGTAGGGTCAAACCAGATTTTTAAAATCTGGGGTAGTGTTTAGTCCACCTGGATGGATGGTTCCCAGTTTGTAAATCCACTGAGCTTCGCGTTTGAGCAGTATCTTGCTCCTGTCTCCTCCCCGGTCCAATGGGGGAATATGATCAATAAGGATGTACCGTATCGAAGAAACTGAGTGACCTTGTTTAGCACAGTGACGTGCTACTGGTTGTTCCGATTCCCCTTGTTTCAGTGCAGATCTTATTGCATGCCTGTGGTTTGCCATTCGTTCACGTAACGTGCCTGTGGTTTTACCCACATAGAAGCACGAGCATGGGCAAAAGAGGAGGTAGACTACATGTGTAGTAGTACACGTGATGGAATGTTTAATCACATATCTCCTATTGGTGTGTGGATGATGAAAGGTTTTGGTGCTAAGCAGACCGTTGCAGGTTGTGCAGCCTAAGCACCTATATGAGCCTTTGATGTTGATTGTAGCCCCAGTGGTGTAACTAGACTTGTGATCTGTTCGCATAAGGAGGTCCTTAAGATTGGTACCCCTCCAAAATCCCACCATAGGTTGTAGCTGTTGAGTGAATGTTAATTTTGGATCTGATGCCACTATGGGCCAATGCCGATGTAAAATTCGTCCTGTGTTCTTTGTGGCTGGGGTAAATGTTGTAGACATAATCAACTTGTTGCTTGTGTCTCTCTTCTGTGTAGGTTTAATCAGGTCATTCTGGGTGAGTGTGGATACTGTGGTCATGGTATTTTGGATAGTAGATGGTTTATATCCCCTTTCGCGAAATCTCTCACCCACTCCTGACAGTTGGGAGACCCTGGTGTGTGCGTCTGAATTGTTCCTCATTGTTCTTATAAACTGAGACTTAACTATGCCCTCAAGAAGGGCAGGAGGGTGGCAACTGTCTGCTCTCAATATGGAGTTACGATCAGTTTGTTTCTAATATAGTGTAGTGCCCAGTTGATGTGCATCTTTAAAGACCGTTAGGTCCAAAAAGTTGATAGTCTGTCTATCAACAGTCATCTTGAATTTTACATATATATATATATATATATATATATATATATATATATATATATATATATATATATATATATATATATATATATATATATAGATATATATATATATATACACACATACATATATATATATATATATATATATATATATATATATATATATATATATATATATATATATATATATATATATATATATATATATATATATAAAACACTTATGAATGGTGATTTTTAAAATTGTGACAATACACATTTATAGTGTAAAAAAACAGGTTATATTCCTGTACATATAGTTTTTATTTTTTAATAGTGACCGGTCACTTAAATAGTATTAATTTGCTAAACAGCAGTTATATTTATAAGTGGCAATAAATATCTATTTTATTAACTTTACTTAATGTGACTAGAACTTTATCCTTCCTCTGATTATTTGTGCTGTACAAGCGCTGTTCCATACTTTTTCTCTTTTTAGTACAGAGATTTATGACTCCTCTCTGACACCCGGTCAGGAAAAAGGGAATGAATCACATGGTGCACAATGCAGGACCGTCCCTGCTATGAGAAAGCGCGCCAAGCTTGTAAGCTGCATGGCTCTCAAAGTGAAAGTGAAACCTGTATATTCCATAACAGCCTATGAGCCCATAACATCTCACACATAAAAGCAGCATAAAATACAACATATAAGATTATTCCCTCCTGTTCAATAATCCCCCTAAGGAGATAGTAACCCTTGATTCTATACAGATAAAAGGAGTTACTGTGACACTGTCTTCTAGCGTTATCATACATGTATAAAATATGAAACGATCTTACCAGAATCTACGCCGTGGAACAGGAACACGGCCCTTCAAGTGTGAAAGATAATAGCATCGCTTCTGACATGGACTTGAGTGAAGAAACAGGCAGCGAAACTCGTTAACGATGATTGCCTAAGGAGCTGTTAATATGAGTCGGGATGGTTTCTCAGAAAGACTCTACCTGCATCTCCGGACTCTAACTTTCATCCATGCTCTCATTGAGAGGCTGACAGGACTATTTTAAAACTCCAGTCCCATCTCGAAGAGTACTACCCTCCATAAGAGACTACTCCAAAATCTTCTAACACTTCTCTGCCAAACTCCTGTGACGAAAGGCAAAGAATGACTGGGGTTATGAGGAAGTGGGAGAGGTATTTAAGCCTTTGGCTGGGGTGTCTTTGCCTCCTCCTGGTGGCCAGGTTCAGTATTTCCCACAAGTAAGGAATGCAGCTGTGGACTCTTCCCATATTAAGATGGAAAAGGTTGGAGAGTCAGATTAAGCATTTTATTACATTATAATTAGAGTGTTCTTGCCAGTCTGATTTACTGACCAACCAGCTAAAATGTAACCAATAGAAAGCTAAAATCACCTAATATTAAATATTAACAATGTTTGTTGCACACATTATCATTAAATCAATTTATGTTAAAGGGATAGGAAAGTCAAAATTAAGCTTGCATGATTCAGATAGAGCACGTAATTTTAAGAGACTTTTAAATTCACTTCTATTTTCAAATGTGCTTTGTTCTCTTGGTATCCCTTGTTGAAAAAGAATATGCACATATCCTACACTAGTGGGAGCTGCTGCTAATTGGTGCCTGTATACATTTGTCTCTTGTTATTGGCTAACTAGACGTGTTCAGTTAGTTGCCAGTAGTGCAATGCTGTTCCTTCAGCAAAGGGTAACAAGAGAATGAATCAAATTTGATCATGGAAGCAAATTGGAAAGTTGCTCAAAATTGTATGTTTTATCCAAATCATGAAAGGAAATTTTTATTATTTATTTGTATAGCGCCGCCAGATTCTGTAGCGCTGAAATTTGGGGGTTTCCTGTCCCTTTAAATTATGCAATTAATCTGTGCACTGGATAATTTAAGATTTTTTCAGCTATGTGGGTATACGAGCCTGGTCCACATATTTAAGAAGCATTAACTGATTCTTTTTTCTTCTCCATCACCTCAGAAGTGGAGAGATCCTGTTCGCCTGCAGGGACGGTAAGTTTACCCGTAAAAAATTATTGCAAATCAACTTTATAATGCCACATAGGTTGCAAAATTTTCTGTGTAAATACACCTGGAATAAATGGATATGTAAAATACATGGATGTAACTGGACTTAAACATACCTTGCCTATCAAAGCTTAAAGGGACATAAAACCCCTTACCACTAAAACAAGAACCTAGTTACAAAAACTGGCATTAGAGGACTTTCTCAATATTAGTTTTTATGTGTGCATGCCTCACTTCATCACTTTATTCGGTCATTTGAAACAGCTATTTTTGTCTGTTGAAACATTTTCCTATACTAAAAATATCAATATTGCAGTAATGCTTACAGAAAAGATATGTAAACAAGAAACATCAGCAGAAATCAATTCCCTTGTGAAGGAGGTGGGAGAGAGACCAGCCCGTTTTAAAAGGGTGTTCCTGCAACAGCTTCACATACAATGAACTCTTATCTGCTCCTTGCCAGAGTAGACTGTCCCTTTAAACATCATTGCCCATTGTATGAGATGAAAATTTACTTGTAAGCTCTTAGGTATTTAACTAAATCCTTGTAAATGCATTCATAAACAGAAAAAAACTAAATATAATGTTACTTTTAGAAACAACGCAATGTGAACGTCCCAAATTACAAGGCCTTGGCACAATACTTTTTTTATAAGCATACCTGTACAATAGATGCGCCCACACCTCCATTTAGCCAAATCCAGTGAACTGTAGGGATGATTCCATAACCCGCCACAGAGCAAAATATAACAGAACGCAGTTTGTGCCACTGATGGGTAAGGTATTCTGGGTGAATCTGAGCGAAGAACACTGCCAGGATCATTGCCAGGACAGTGATTAAATATACCTGACGCCAGTACTGGAAAAAACAAAATCATTTAAAGATATATCATAAAAAAAAACAACACAATAGCAAATTACTGTGAATTTTGAAAGGGACACTTAAGACAAAATAAACTTTTATGATTCAGAAAGATTATGCAGTTTTAAAGCACTTTCCAATTTACTTCCATCATCAAATTTTGCTCAGTATTTTTATATTCACACTTTGAGGCGCCAATTTACTATTAAACATGTGCACAAGCTCACAGGGTATACGTATAATATTCTGTGATTGGCTGATGTCTGTCACATGATACATCAGGACGGAAAATGGGAGGAAAAAATAAAATTCCACACTCTGAATAAAAGTTTAATTTAGTATCCCCTTTAACTTGAAGTAGTCCTTAGACTTCTAACGCTACACTTAAACTAACACAATTTGGGAAGGACTGCCTCAGAGGAAGGATGATCAAAATTATTTAAAAAAAATTAGGAGCCATTCATAGTTCAGCCTCAGAGGAAGAAGGTCAAAAGTATCTAAAAAAAAAAAAAAAGGGAACCAGTGCACTGAAAACAGCAAGTTTTTCTCTTAAAGTCCTGGTAGTGAAGGGGTTTAAGTCTTAAAGTTTAAAATTAATGAATGAAATTTGACAGTTTTTCCCCACTAGAGGGCATTAGTTCATGTGTCTCATAGATAACATTGAGCTCACGCATGTGAATTTACAGAGGAGTGAGCACTGATTGGCTAAAATGCAAGTCTGTCAAATGAACAGAAATAAGGGGACAGTCTGCAGAGGCTTAGATACAAGGTAATTAAAGAGGTAAAATGCGTATTAATATAACTGTGTTGGTTATGCAAAACTGGGGAATGGGTAATAAAGGGACTATATCTTTTTAAACAAGTAAAATTCTGATGGTGACTGTCCCTTTAAGGTCTTAAAAGTATTATGAAAGTGCAGCTCAAAGTTTAAATGAAAAATGAATGAAAGAAATTATAGCTGTGCTCCTCCCTTCTCTTATGGTAGGATGGGGTCAACACAACCGTATAGCATGCTCCTAGGTGGCTGAAGCTGTACAATGTACTCAGTGATTCTATAATGCCCAGCACTTTTATTCCCCTGGTGGAATTCTATAAGACTGGAAAACAGGGTGTCTTGCTAAGGGCGTTTTAAATAAACAATGTATGTCTCTTTTACCTTGCAGTGCTTAGTCAGGTCTGAAGGGGTTAACTAGACACAGTCAGGGGAGCAGATTATCTGAATGGGGGCTATAAACTATAGCTAGTTCTGAGTGTGTTTCTGTAAATCTAATATTCCTCTTCAATCCTTGCCTTTCAGCCTGTATCAGTGAACACCTAAATTATTTAGTATCCTGATACGCCAAATATATCTGTGAGAAAATATGTGTATGTATATGGATGAATGTATGTATACCATCCAATTAAATAAGCTTGCATAATGATGCACTTAGAATAACACAAGGAAAAAAAAAAAAAGTGCATTAAAAATTGTAACAGCATCATTCACCAAAAATTGTATTTTATGGAAACATTTAAAATTTGTATTTAAATTACACTGGAATAAATCGTAATTTAAGTACACTGGATATGCAAAAACCTTGAAATTCCTACTTATAAGTACAAAATACAAAGGTTTTTTTTCCGTAAAATGGACGGAACATGAACGCTATATGGGTTTATATGGTCTCTCAAATCCTAGCGTAATTCTGCAAGCATTTTCTCCCTACAGATCTCAGTTTTTTTTCCTCACAAATTAAAGGATATCAAATTATTCAAACACTAATTACTCTGAAAGGAAAAAAAAAATAGGCATAAGAAAACAGCAGCAATTTTAAAGGTACAGTGCACTGAAAACAGCATAATTTTATTTGAACTAGGGGTAATATCAAAAGTTTAAATATACGCCGGGTTATCCCTGTGTATTTTGTCGTCCATTGCAAACTTTTACATCGCCACTCGCAGGAATAGCTCCTTTTTATACAATTCCACGAGGGCTGCACCTGCCAGCGTCAGACTGAAAAACCAGTCTAGGCTGGCAAATATTTTAGATTCGACCCAATGTCTCTGTATCTCTTCAAGCTGCTAAGCAGAACTCACTGGTTTTATTAATGAGCAGTTACACCTCACATGCATAAATTCATTTTTTTTTTCTCACAACAGCAACATCTATTTTACAGACATAAAACTTTTTGTATTACCTTTTAAGCAGCTTACTTTTAGATGCTACAAAGAAAATAAATGACTTTAAAATCACTTTAACCCTTTAAGGACACAGCTTTCAGTTTGCTCAATTGTTTTATGACGGAAAAATTCCGTCATATGTCCTTAAGAGGTTAAAAGGAGATTAATATCAAAATTAAGATGTGCAGAGAATAGTTTTGTATGGTTAAAACAAAATGTAAATTTAATTTTAATACATTTTGAGCTTTTATTATAAAAAGCAGAGGGAGAGCACTGTGCAGAATCCTGAACCCTAATTTTGTAACATGATACACAATAACACTAACAATGCAGAATCACATTTATTTCTGACCCTAAAAGGCTCGATTTATCAAGCTAGGTCGGTCAGGGGTGTACATATTCGCCCCTGCCCGCCCCAGCTCGACCTGTGGCGGGCAGCAATCTGCTGCCCGAATTCAGCATTGCACACTAGTGCTATTTTGCGCTCACGTGCAGCACTGCCCCCCCATCCCGTGCACAGCCAATCACGCGTGGGCAGGAGCTGTCAATCCCCCCGGTTGGACGAGCCCAGGGAGATTGAAATTCTCCACTTAAGAGGTGGAGAAAAGGTTAGGAAGCAGCGGTCATCAGACCGCTGCTTGATAAATGCTGACTGCAGGTTCTCTTGTGAGAAACTGCAGTCATATGGGGGTGAAAGTCTTGATAAATCGAGCCCTAATTAGCTACTCGATTTTCAAGGGGTAAGTACCTGAACTGCAAAATAATGCAGTTGTGCTTACGGAATTAGTTTTAAATGCATCTGACATTTCTTTGGTAAGCAGATCTTTTCCAATTACATTCTTAATTGCAGATATATACTAAGAATAATAATATTATATATATATATATATATATATATATATATATATATATATATATATATATATAAATAAAAGGAGACATTAAAATGAAAGGCCCTTTAATGCAACACTTATCCAGTCTATTTAAAAAGGGACATAAAATTGTCCTTTAATGATTCAGACAGAGCATACAACTAAACAACTTTCAATTATCATCAAGTTTTGTTCTCTTCATATCCTTTGTTAAAAGCATAGCTAGGTAGGCTCAGGAGATGGCAGCTAGCAGCCGATTGGTGGCTGCACATATATGCCTCTTATTACTGGCTTACCGATGAGTTTAGCTAGCTCCCAGTACTGCATGCGGCTCATTAAATAAAAGGATATCACAAGAATGAAGCTAAATTCATAATAGAAATAAAATGGCCGTTTAAAATTGTATGTTCTATCTAAATCATGAAATAAAAATGTTAGGTTTCATGTCCCTTTAAGAAAGATCTAATGCAAAGCTGAGAAACCAGTGTTCCGAGAGCATTTACTCCCCTGCTTTAGAGCATCTATTGCATGATGATATTTTATATGTGTGAAGTGCTTTCTCACATCTTTTTCCTATCCTTCCAATTTGCTTTAATTGCACAGAGAATTGTGACTTAAAAAAATATATATATATATTTATCTCTCTCTCTATCCACCCACAGTGTTCTCCACAGGAGATTTTTAGCAGGTGCACGACCCGTCTGATTTTGCTGACCACCCAGCTGAAATTTTAGCCAATATTAAGCTAAAATTAGCCAGTATTAAAAATGTTACAAATGATCATTAAATACATTAATGTTAAAATATGCAATTAATTTGTGCTTTGGATAAATGAAAATTATATAATAGAAAATATTACACTGCCCCACCCTGCTACTTCATAATGCCACCCGACTGCCAACATTTTCTGTGGAGAACAATTATATAGATAGATGCACTGGATGTGAGAGAATAGAGAGAGAGAATAAAGAGAGAGAATAAAGAGAGAGAATAAAGAGAGAGAATAAAGAGAGAGAATAAAGAGAGAGAATAAAGAGAGAGGAGAAGAGAGAAGAGAGAAGAGAAGAGAAGAGAAGAGAGAGAGAGAGAGAGAGATAGAGATAGAGATATATAGATAGATAGATAGAGATATATTTCTTCACACATGAAGCACCACCACCATTTTCAGGTTCTATAGGGCATATCTTGTCTTATGATATATAAATCTAACCCTCTATTACCAGAGTGATGCCATGAAATTCAAATAAAAAAAACTTTATATATTATTAAAATCTGTTCCTTTAACATGTTAACCGGGGCAGACATTTTTCTCTTACACTGTTAATTAGGATGATTATAGCAACTCTGTGGAATTGATGTTTTTTTTATCACCTTTAGGACAGATGTGCAGTTCTGCTATTACCCTGTGTGAGCTTCCAAATGTGAAAAGGGGTGCCAAGTTCTTTCCATAGGCTTTGAGCAAAATGTAAAACAAAAAACTACCATTTTGAACACTATCAAACATTGCAAATGCTAATCAGAATTCTGGACAAAGGCCCTAAAATGTTTGGAGAGGTCAAGAATCTAACCCCAAGAGTTAAGAGCTATATCAGTGGAATACTGCGATCAGTACTATTTAGCTAATATACTTAAAATCAAGTTGCATTCCACGAGTCACTTAGTTCACCAATCAAAGTCTACAGCTAATGAACCTCAAACGGCTCACTTGGCGTTCCTTTGCCAGCCCATAAAAAGACTCTTTTTGAAGTACTGCTGTGTAAGCGCTCATGCTGCAGCTGTAGTTGGCAACACATGTTTAACAGGACACACAGAAGCCAGGAGTTCAAATGTCCCTTCACTGATTATTTTTTATATGGAAATTCAGTCATGTAAATTATGTGGACTTCAGTTCCCAACAGTGCTCATTAGCAAGATAAATAAGGCTCCAGATTTAGAGAATACCAAATAAATCATTGCCTGAGGCACTGGAAAACAATGTGATGGCTTCATTGATTTGATCCAGGAAATGGATGGCAAGTAGAAAAAAAAAAAAAAAAAAAAGAAATGAAAAAGATTACCTACATTGTCACAATAGAAAGCGTAGAATACTCCGGAGACGTAGCAACCCAGGATTCCGATTGAAATTCCTGCGTAATCTAATGCCATCCAGCGGCGGCTGGTTTTCTCTGAACGATGACAGCAGAAGAGGTGATAGCCGACAGAGCACAGCATGCAAACCTAAAAAACACAATGCACACAGTTATGGATGGGACTTGAACAAAATGCACAAAAGTTATAAAAGGCTTAAGTATTTAAAAAACAAAACCCCAAACTCTTTTCCATATTAAAAGGTACATAAATGGCAACAATAAAACGTTTCAAAGGTTTAATATTATTTTTATTATTATTATACTATTACATGGACAGGACTATGTATTTAACCTTCACAATAGATATTTAATTGATATGAAATCCAAAAAATATGATTCAGACAGAGCAACTGAATAATATTCTTGCAAAACTGCTGCCACATAGAGCTCCAGAAATGGGCCAGCTTCTAAGCATACTCCCCTGCTTTTCAAAAAAATAAAAAAAAAGATACAAAAAGAACAAGGGAAATGTGATAATAGAAATAAATTAGAAAGTTGTTTAAAATTGCATGCTCTATCTGAATCATGAAATAAAAATTTGGGGTTTCACATGCCTTAACACTGCTGCATTTTGTAAATGTTGGCATTTTTAGTCAAAATGTATTCGTCTTATAG